>NW_028322105.1:942500-1100000 GCF_057628025.1 Oncorhynchus mykiss
GGAGGAGGAGGTAGAAGAGGAGGTAGAGGAGGAGGAGGAGGAGGTAGAGGAGGAGGGGTAGAAGAGGAGGAGGAGGAGGGGTAGAGGAGGAGGAGGAGGTAGAGGAGGAGGAGGAGGTGGAGGTAGAGGAGGAGGAGGTAGAAGAGGAGGTAGAGGAGGAGGAGGAGGGGTAGAGGAGGAGGAGGTAGAAGAGGAGGAGGAGGAGGTAGAGGAGGGGAGGAGGTAGAGGAGGAGGTAGAGGAGGAGGAGGAGGGGGAGGAGGAGGTAGAGGAGGAGGAGGAGGTAGAGGAGGAGGAGGGGAGGAGGAGGTAGAGGAGAAGGAGGAGGTGGAGGTAGAGGAGAGAGGAGGTAGAAGAGGAGGGTAGAGGAGGAGGAGGAGGGAGGTAGAGGAGGAGGAGGTAGAAGAGGAGGAGGAGGAGGAGGTAGAGGAGGAGGTAGAGGAGGAGGAGGAGGTGGAGGTAGAGGAGGAGGAGGTAGGAGGTAGAGGAGGAGGGTAGAAGAGGAGGAGGAGGAGGAGGTAGAGGAGGAGGAGGAGGTAGAGGAGGAGGTAGAGGAGGAGGAGGAGGGGGGAGGAGGTGGTAGAGGAGGAGGAGGAGGGGGAGGAGGAGGAGGAGGTGGAGGAGGAGGAGGAGGTAGAGGAGGAGGAGGAGGTGGAGGAGGAGGTAGAGGAGGAGGAGGAGGAGGAGGAGGGGGAGGAGGAGGAGGAGGAGGAGGTGGAGGAGGAGGTGGAGGTAGAGGAGGAGGAGGTAGAAGAGGAGGTAGAGGAGGAGGAGGAGGAGGTAGAGGAGGAGGAGGTAGAAGAGGAGGAGGAGGAGGAGGTAGAGGAGGAGGAGGAGGTAGAGGAGGAGGAGGAGGTGGAGGTAGAGGAGGAGGAGGAGGAGGTAGAGGAGGGAGGAGGTAGAAGAGGAGGAGGAGGAGGAGGTAGAGGAGGAGGAGGAGGTAGAGGAGGAGGAGGAGGTAGAGGAGGAGGAGGGGGGAGGAGGAGGTAGAGGAGGAGGAGGAGGAGGAGGCGGAGGAGGAGGGGGAAAACCAGGCGAGGAATTCAAACAATCTGAGAAATAATTTTGGGATGGATGGATGGTTGTGTGTTTGGGATGGAACATCAAGAAGCTGAGCCTGGGCGGACATATTTACACTATGGACACTGAGGGGGATATGTTTACACTATGAAGGAACACTGGGGCAATATGTTTACACTATGAAGGAACACTGGGGGATATGTTTACACTATAAAGGAACACTGGGGCAATATGTTTACACTATGAAGGAACACTGGGGGGATATGTTTACACTATGAAGGAACACTGGGGGGATATGTTTACATTATGAAGGAACACTGGGGGGGATATGTTTACATAATGAAGGAACACTGGGGGGGGATATGTTTACATTATGAAGGAACACTGGGGGGGATATGTTTACATTATGAAGGAACACTGGGGCAATATGTTTACACTATGAAGGAACACTGGGGGGATATGTTTACACTATGAAGGAACACTGGGGGGGATATGTTTACACTATGAAGGAACACTGGGGGGGATATGTTTACACTATGAAGGATCACTGGGTGGGATATGTTTACACTATGAAGGAACACTGGGGGGATATGTTTACACTATGAAGGAACACTGGGGGGATATGTTTACACTATGAAGGGGCACTTCAACTGTTATATGTTGGTCAGATACGACAGATATGGTAGGCCTACAACCAATAGAAAGAGCAATAGTGTGTGTGTGTGTGTGTGTGTGTGTGTGTGTGTGTGTGTGTGTGTGTGTGTGTGTGTGTGTGTGTGTGTGTGTGTATGTGTGTGTGTGTGTGTGTATGTGTATGTGTGTGTGTGTGTGTGTATGTGTATGTGTATGTGTGTGTGTGTGTGTGTGTGTGTGTGTGTGTGTGTGTGTATGTGTGTGTGTGTGTGTGTGTGTGTGTGTGTGTGTGTGTGTGTGTGTGTGTGTGTGTGTGTGTGTGTGTGTGTGTGTGTGACAGACAAGGCCTACACTACTCCATATAGAAACAGAGCGTTAGAACAGCTACGTCCCCTCTCTGCTCTTCTCGTCCCCAGATGTAATAGCTCCTCATTTTACAGATGACGATGAAAGCATAACCCACTCTAATACGCTTTGAGTCATCTACTGTACTCACCCTCAGCGTGTGTGTGTGTGTAGCTTTCGATGTTCCTTTTAATTGTTCTCTGGACAGCGCTGCCTGCCCGGAGGGGTTTCTCATACCCCCTCCCTTCATCTGTGACTCAGCTCTCTGTGGTCCTGGGCACTAAAGAATAGCCTGAGTCCCAAATGGCACCCTATTCCCAATATAGTGCACTACTTTTGAGCAGGGCCCATAAGGCTACTGTCAAAAGGAGTGCACTATGTAAGGAATAGGGTGCCATTTGGGACGAAGACTGTGTTAGAGGCTAGGGGAGTGTGGAAGTCCCAAAATAGACTAGACTCCTCCTCCTCTTCTTCAGGTGATTTTTCCTCATGTAGGGTTGTGTCCAAAATGGCACCCTATTCCCTATATGTACAGTATAGTGCCAATGGATCCTGGTCAAAAGTAGTGCACTATATAGGGAATAGGGTGCCATTTGGGATGAAATTTAGATTGACTGAAGGACAAGCGGTCCTGTTTGATTGTGATGAATAGGGAAGAATTTGCTATTGTGAAAAGCTATTCTATGGCAACATTATCTTTGGCTAATAACCAATACAGTATAGCAACATTATCTTTGGTTGATAACCAATACAGTATAGCAACATTATCTTTGGTTGATAACCAATACAGTATAGCAACATTATCTTTGGTTGATAACCAATACAGTATAGCAACATTATCTTTGGTTGATCACCAGTACAGTATAGCAACATTATCTTTGGCTGATAACCAATACAGTATAGCAACATTATCTTTGGCTGATAACCAGTACAGTATAGCAACATTATCTTTGGCTGATAACTAATACAGTATAGCAACATTATCTTTGGCTGATAACTAATACAGTATAGCAACATTATCTTTGGCTGATAACCAGTACAGTATAGCAACATTATATTTGGCTGATAACCAATACAGTAATATTATTCTGACCTAATTCTGAGACCTTATTCTGCCTCGACTAGAAACTAGACCTTATCCTGCCTCCACTAGAAACTAGACCTTATTCTGCCTCTACTAGAAACTAGACCTTATTCTGCCTCCACTAGAAACTAGAACTTATTCTGCCTCCACTAGAAACTAGACCTCCACTAGAAACTAGACCTCCACTAGAAACTAGACCTCCTCTAGAAACTAGACCTCCACTAGAAACTAGACCTTATTCTGCCTCCACTAGAAACTAGACCTTATTCTGCCTCCACTAGAAACTAGACCTTATCCTGCCTCCTCTAGAAACTAGACCTCCACTAGAAACTAGACCTTATTCTGCCTCCACTAGAAACTAGACCTTATTCTGCCTCCTCTAGAAACTAGACCTTATTCTGCCTCCACTAGAAACTAGACCTTATTCTGCCTCCACTAGAAACTAGACCTTATCCTGCCTCCTCTAGAAACTAGACCTCCTCTAGAAACTAGACCTTATTCTGCCTCCACTAGAAACTAGACCTTATTCTGCCTCCTCTAGAAACTAGACCTTATTCTGCCTCCACTAGAAACTAGACCTTATTCTGCCTCCTCTAGAAACTAGACCTCCACTAGAAACTAGACCTTATTCTGCCTCCACTAGAAACTAGACCTCCACTAGAAACTAGACCTTATTCTGCCTCCACTAGAAACTAGACCTTATTCTGCCTCCACTAGAAACTAGACCTCCACTAGAAACTAGACCTCCACTAGAAACTAGACCTTATTCTGCCTCCACTAGAAACTAGACCTTATTCTGCCTCCACTAGAAACTAGACCTTATTCTGCCTCCACTAGAAACTAGACCTTATTCTGCCTCCACTAGAAACTAGACCTTATTCTGCCTCCTCTAGAAACTAGACCTTATTCTGCCTCCTCTAGAAACTAGACCTTATTCTGCCTCCACTAGAAACTAGACCTTATTCTGCCTCCACTAGAAACTAGACCTTATTCTGCCTCCACTAGAAACTAGACCTTATTCTGCCTCCTCTAGAAACTAGACCTTATTCTGCCTCCACTAGAAACTAGACCTCCTCTAGAAACTAGACCTTATTCTGCCTCCTCTAGAAACTAGACCTTATTCTGCCTCCACTAGAAACTAGACCTCCTCTAGAAACTAGACCTTATTCTGCCTCCACTAGAAACTAGACCTCCACTAGAAACTAGACCTCCACTAGAAACTAGACCTTATTCTGCCTCCACTAGAAACTAGACCTTATTCTGCCTCCACTAGAAACTAGACCTCCACTAGAAACTAGACCTTATTCTGCCTCCACTAGAAACTAGACCTCCACTAGAAACTAGACCTCCACTAGAAACTAGACCTCCACTAGAAACTAGACCGCCACTAGAAACTAGACCTTATTCTGCCTCCACTAGAAACTAGACCTCCACTAGAAACTAGACCTCCACTAGAAACTAGACCTCCACTAGAAACTAGACCTTATCCTGCCTCCTCTAGAAACTAGACCTCCACTAGAAACTAGACCTTATTCTGCCTCCACTAGAAACTAGACCTTATTCTGCCTCCACTAGAAACTAGACCTTATTCTGCCTCCACTAGAAACTAGACCTCCACTAGAAACTAGACCTTATTCTGCCTCCACTAGAAACTAGACCTTATTCTGCCTCCACTAGAAACTAGACCTCCACTAGAAACTAGACCTCAACTAGAAACTAAACCTTATACTTTCTCCGCAAGCATCTGTTTCTGAATGATCTAATGATCTACTCATCATTTAGGATTCACACACACACACACACACACACACACACACACGCACACACACCTCAAATTCCTCTAATGATGTGCGAGAGGAAACTCGACAAAGAATTTGCCACCGGTTAAACGACAGTCAGGCAATCATTTATTGTGTGATGTAAATAGATTGGAGGGTGAGATCCAGGCCTCTAGGAGTCTTCTCCACTTTTACATCAGCTGTAACACACCGTTCTCTGGGGCAGAGCTGGCAACACTGCATGTATCTTAAATGGCACCCTATTCCCCTATCTAGTGCACTTCTTTTGACCACAGACCGTTAAAAGTAGTGCACTATAAAAAGGGAATAGGGTGCCGTTTGGGACGCGGACACTGAGGCTGCTGTGTTCTCTCTGATTATAATAAAATGTGAATTAATTCATGTTGGGATAATTAGTGAACTGTGTTGTGAATGAGAGTGGGCTGGCCAACAGAGAGTCTCTGTCTGCATCCCAAATTGCACCCATAGCTTACCGCCTATACAGGCCCTGATAAACAAAATGTTTATGCACTATACAGGGCATAGGGTGCCGATTGGGATATGCGTTAGGTTCTGGTAGATGTTTATTAGACCACTACATATCTACAGTACAAAATGTATAATACCACCATACAACAATATTACAATGTACGTGTGTGTAGAGTGTGTGTTCTAGAGTTTGTGTGTCTGTACCTGTGTGTGTCTGTACCTGTGTGTGTCTGTACCTGTGTGTGTCTGTACCTGTGCGTGTCTGTACCTGTGTGTGTCTGTACCTGTGTGTGTCTGTACCTGTGAGTGTCTGTACCTGTGCGTGTCTGTACCTGTGAGTGTCTGTACCTGTGAGTGTCTGTACCTGTGTGTGTCTGTACCTGTGAATGTCTGTACCTGTGTGTGTCTGTACCTGTGTGTGTCTGTACCTGTGCGTGTCTGTACCTGTGCGTGTCTGTACCTGTGAGTGTCTGTACCTGTGTGTGTGTCTGTACCTGTGTGTGTCTGTACCTGTGAGTGTCTGTACCTGTGAGTGTCTGTACCTGTGTGTGTCTGTACCTGTGAATGTCTGTACCTGTGTGTGTCTGTACCTGTGTGTGTCTGTACCTGTGTGTGTCTGAACCTGTGTGTGTCTGTACCTGTGTGTGTCTGTACCTGTGAGTGTCTGTACCTGTGTGTGTCTGTACCTGTGTGTGTCTGTACCTGTGTGTGTCTGTACCTGTGTGTGTCTGTGCCTGTGAGTGTCTGTACCTGTGTGTGTCTGTACCTGTGTGTGTCTGTACCTGTGTGTGTCTGTACCTGTGTGTGTCTGAACCTGTGTGTGTCTGTACCTGTGTGTGTCTGTACCTGTGAGTGTCTGTACCTGTGTGTGTCTGTACCTGTGTGTGTCTGTACCTGTGTGTGTCTGTACCTGTGTGTGTCTGTGCCTGTGAGTGTCTGTACCTGTGTGTGTCTGTACCTGTGTGTGTCTGTACCTGTGCGTGTCTGTACCTGTGAGTGTCTGTACCTGTGTGTGTCTGTACCTGTGTGTGTCTGTACCTGTGCGTGTCTGTACCTTTGTGTGTCTGTACCTGTGTGTGTCTGTACCTGTGTGTGTCTGTACCTGTGTGTGTCTGTACCTGTGAGTGTCTGTACCTGTGTGTGTCTGTACCTGTGTGTGTCTGTACCTGTGAGTGTCTGTACCTGTGTGTGTCTGTACCTGTGAATGTCTGTACCTGTGTGTGTCTGTACCTGTGTGTGTCTGTACCTGTGCGTGTCTGTACCTGTGCGTGTCTGTACCTGTGTGTGTCTGTACCTGTGTGTGTCTGTACCTGTGTGTGTCTGTACCTGTGTGTGTCTGTACCTGTGTGTGTCTGTACCTGTGTGTGTGTGTACCTGTGTGTGTGTGTACCTGTGTGTGTCTCTTCACAGTCTCCGCTGTTCCACAAGGTTTATTTTTACCAGTTTTTTTCTCATCTGATTCTACTGCTGATGTGGAATAGAGTTCCATGTAGTCATGTTTCTATGTAGTACTGTGGAATAGAGTTCCATGTAGTCATGGCTCTATGTAGTACTGTGGAATAGAGTTCCATGTAGTCATGGTTCTATGTAGTACTGTGGAATAGAGTTCCATGTAATCATGTTTCTATGTAGTACTGTGGAATAGAGCTCCATGTAGTCATGGCTCTATGTAGTACTGTGGAATAGAGCTCCATGTAGTCATGGATCTATGTAGTACTGTGGAATAGAGTTCCATGTAGTCATGGATCTATGTAGTACTGTGGAATAGAGCTCCATGTAGTCATGGATCTATGTAGTACTGTGGAATAGAGCTCCATGTAGTCATGGCTCTATGTAGTACTGTGGAATAGAGCTCCATGTAGTCATGGATCTATGTAGTACTGTGGAATAGAGTTCCATGTAATCATGGCTCTATGTAGTACTGTGGAATAGAGCTCCATGTAGTCATGGCTCTATGTAGTACTGTGGAATAGAGTTCCATGTAGTCATGGCTCTATGTAGTACTGTGGAATAGAGTTCCATGTAGTCATGGTTCTATGTAGTACTGTGGAATAGAGTTCCATGTAGTCATGGCTCTATGTAGTACTGTGGAATAGAGTTCCATGTAGTCATGGCTCTATGTAGTACTGTGGAATAGAGTTCCATGTAGTCATGTCTCTATGTAGTACTGTGCACCTCCCATAGTCTGTTCTGGACTTGGGGACTGTGAAGAGACCTCTGGTGACATGTCTTGTGGGGTATGTATGGGTGTCTGAGCTGTGTGCTAGTAGTTTAAACAGACCTCTGGTGGCATGTCTTGTGGGGTATGTATGGGTGTCCGAGCTGTGTGCTAGTAGTTTAGACAGACCTCTGGTGGCATGTCTTGTGGGGTATGTATGGGTGTCCGAGCTGTGTGCTAGTAGTTTAAACAGACCTCTGGTGGCATGTCTTGTGGGGTATGTATGGGTGTCCGAGCTGTGTGCTAGTAGTTTAAACAGACACCACGGTGCTTTCAGCTTGTCAACACTTCTTACAAAAACAAGTAGCAGTGAAGTCAATCTCTCCTCCACTTTGAGCCATGAGAGATTGACATGCATATTATTAATGTTAGCTTTCTGTGTACATCCAAGGGCCAGCCGTACTGCCTTGTTCTGAACCAATTTCAATTTTACAAAGTCCCTCTTTGTGGCACCTGACCACACGACTGAACAGTAGTCCAGGCGGGACATAACTAAGGCTTGTAGGACCTACTTTGTTGATAGTGTTGTTAAGAAGGTAAAAACTAGAGCCTGTAGGACCTGCCTTGTTGACAGTGTTGTTAAGAAGGCAGAGCAGCACTTTATTATGGCCAGACTTCTCCCCATCTTAGCTACTGTTGCATCAATATGTTTTTGACCGTGACAGCTTACAATCCAGGGTTACTCCAAACAGTTTATTCACCTCAAGTTTCTAAATTTTCACATTATTCATTATAATATTTTGTTGAGGTTTAAGGTTAGGTGACTGATTTGTGCCAAATCCCATGGTTTTAGTTTTTGAAATATGTAGGACTACTCCTTGCCACCCATTCTGAAACTAATAGCAGCTCTCTGAGCAAAGTGTTGCAGTCATTACAGTCGCTGTGGAAACTGTATAGTGTTGATTCATCCGCATACACAGACACACACTGGCTTTACTCGGAGCCAGTGGCATGTCATTAATAAATGTTGAAAAAAAGTAATGGGCCGAGACAGCTGCCCTGGGGAATTCCTGATTCTATCTGGATTATGCTGGAGAGCCTTCCATTAAAGAACGCCCTCTGTTCTGTTAGACGGGTAACTCTTTATCCACAATATAGCAGGGGGTGTAAAGCTATAATACATAAGTTTTTCCAGCAGCAGACTATGAGGGCGGCAGGGTAGCCTAGTGGTTAGAGTGTTGGACTAGTAACCGGAAGGTTGCGAGTTCAAACCCCCGAGCTGACAAGGTACAAATCTGTCGTTCTGCCCCTGAACAGGCAGTTAACCTACTGATCCCAGGCCGTCATTGAAAATAAGAATTTGTTCTTAACTGACTTGCCTGGTTAAATAAAGGTAAAATAAATAAAAATCGATAATGTCAAAAGCCGCACTGAAGAACAAAACAGAACAACAAAATTTGTATCATCAGTTTGTGCTGTGCTTGTTGAATGTCCCCTATAAAGTCTGTTGTTAATTTGTTTACTGTAAAATAACATTGTATCTGGTCAAACACAATTTATTCTCAAAGTTTACTAACAGGCTGATTGGTTGGATATTTGAGCCAATAAAGGGGGCTTTACTATTCTTGGGAATTACTTTTGTTTCCCTTCAGGCCTGAGAGCACACACTTTCCAGTAGGCTGAGATTGAAGATAAGGCAAATAGGAGTGGCAATATTGTTCGCTATTATCCTCAGTAATATTCCATCCAAATTGTCAGACCCCGGTGCCTTGTTATTGTTGATAGACAACTTTTCTTTTTTTTTTACCTCTTCCACACTCACTTTAAGGAATTCAAAATGACAACGCCTTTCATAATTTGGTCAGTTATACTTGGATGTGTAGTGTCGGCGTTCGTGGCTGGCATGTCATGCCTAAATTTGTTAATCTTGCCAATGAAAAAAATCATTAAATTAGTTGGCAATATCAGTGGGTTTTTGTGATGAACGAGCCATCTGATTCAATGAACGACGGAGCTGAGTTTGCCTTTTTGCCCAAACATTGAATCAATTGAAGGTGCTTCAAAGCTCATTGCTATCATTCTTTATATAATTTATCTTTGTTTCATAGTACAGTTTATTTGTCTTATTATTCAGTTTAGTCACATGAGTTCTCGAATTTGAAGTACGTTTGACAATTAGTTGTGCAGCCAGACTTATTTACCATTCCTTTTCTCCTCATCCCGCTCAACCATAACATTTTGGAATTGCTCATTAAACCACAGGGGATTTAACACTTTTTTTTACAGTAATTTTCTTAATGGGTGTAATCTTATTAAATAACTGGAATAATAATATAATAATATTATTTCATAAATGTGTCAAGTGCAGCGTCTGGTTGCTCCTCATTACACGCCACAGACCAGCAGCGTCTGGTTGCTCCTCATTACACGCCACAGACCAGCAGCGTCTGGTTGCTCCTCATTACACGCCACAGACCAGCAGCGTCTGGTTGCTCCTCATTACACGCCACAGACCAGCAGCGTCTGGTTGCTCCTCATTACACGCCACAGACCAGCAGCGTCTGGTTGCTCCTCATTACACGCCACAGACCAGCAGCGTCTGGTTGCTCCTCATTACACGCCACAGACCAGCAGCGTCTGGTTGCTCCTCATTACACGCCACAGACCAGCAGCGTCTGGTTGCTCCTCATTACACGCCACAGACCAGCAGCGTCTGGTTGCTCCTCATTACACGCCACAGACCAGCAGCGTCTGGTTGCTCCTCATTACACGCCACAGACCAGCAGCGTCTGGTTGCTCCTCATTACACGCCACAGACCAGCAGCGTCTGGTTGCTCCTCATTACACGCCACAGACCAGCAGCGTCTGGTTGCTCCTCATTACACACCACAGACCAGCAGCGTCTGGTTGCTCCTCATTACACGCCACAGACCAGCAGCGTCTGGTTGCTCCTCATTACACGCCACAGACCAGCAGCGTCTGGTTGCTCCTCATTACACGCCACAGACCAGCAGCGTCTGGTTGCTCCTCATTACACGCCACAGACCAGCAGCGTCTGGTTGCTCCTCATTACACACCACAGACCAGCAGCGTCTGGTTGCTCCTCATTACACGCCACAGACCAGCAGCGTCTGGTTGCTCCTCATTACACGCCACAGACCAGCAGCGTCTGGTTGCTCCTCATTACACGCCACAGACCAGCAGCGTCTGGTTGCTCCTCATTACACGCCACAGACCAGCAGCGTCTGGTTGCTCCTCATTACACGCCACAGACCAGCAGCGTCTGGTTGCTCCTCATTACACGCCACAGACCAGCAGCGTCTGGTTGCTCCTCATTACACGCCACAGACCAGCAGCGTCTGGTTGCTCCTCATTACACGCCACAGACCAGCAGCGTCTGGTTGCTCCTCATTACACGCCACAGACCAGCAGCGTCTGGTTGCTCCTCATTACACGCCACAGACCAGCAGCGTCTGGTTGCTCCTCATTACACACCACAGACCAGCAGCGTCTGGTTGCTCCTCATTACACGCCACAGACCAGCAGCGTCTGGTTGCTCCTCATTACACACCACAGACCAGCAGCGTCTGGTTGCTCCTCATTACACGCCACAGACCAGCAGCGTCTGGTTGCTCCTCATTACACGCCACAGACCAGCAGCGTCTGGTTGCTCCTCATTACACGCCACAGACCAGCAGCGTCTGGTTGCTCCTCATTACACACCACAGACCAGCAGCGTCTGGTTGCTCCTCATTACACGCCACAGACCAGCAGCGTCTGGTTGCTCCTCATTACACGCCACAGACCAGCAGCGTCTGGTTGCTCCTCATTACACGCCACAGACCAGCAGCGTCTGGTTGCTCCTCATTACACGCCACAGACCAGCAGCGTCTGGTTGCTCCTCATTACACGCCACAGACCAGCAGCGTCTGGTTGCTCCTCATTACACGCCACAGACCAGCAGCGTCTGGTTGCTCCTCATTACACACCACAGACCAGCAGCGTCTGGTTGCTCCTCATTACACGCCACAGACCAGCAGCGTCTGGTTGCTCCTCATTACACACCACAGACCAGCAGCGTCTGGTTGCTCCTCATTACACGCCACAGACCAGCAGCGTCTGGTTGCTCCTCATTACACGCCACAGACCAGCAGCGTCTGGTTGCTCCTCATTACACGCCACAGACCAGCAGCGTCTGGTTGCTCCTCATTACACGCCACAGACCAGCAGCGTCTGGTTGCTCCTCATTACACGCCACAGACCAGCAGCGTCTGGTTGCTCCTCATTACACGCCACAGACCAGCAGCGTCTGGTTGCTCCTCATTACACGCCACAGACCAGCAGCGTCTGGTTGCTCCTCATTACACGCCACAGACCAGCAGCGTCTGGTTGCTCCTCATTACACGCCACAGACCAGCAGCGTCTGGTTGCTCCTCATTACACGCCACAGACCAGCAGCGTCTGGTTGCTCCTCATTACACGCCACAGACCAGCAGCGTCTGGTTGCTCCTCATTACACGCCACAGACCAGCAGCGTCTGGTTGCTCCTCATTACACGCCACAGACCAGCAGCGTCTGGTTGCTCCTCATTACACGCCACAGACCAGCAGCGTCTGGTTGCTCCTCATTACACGCCACAGACCAGCAGCGTCTGGTTGCTCCTCATTACACGCCACAGACCAGCAGCGTCTGGTTGCTCCTCATTACACGCCACAGACCAGCAGCGTCTGGTTGCTCCTCATTACACGCCACAGACCAGCAGCGTCTGGTTGCTCCTCATTACACGCCACAGACCAGCAGCGTCTGGTTGCTCCTCATTACACACCACAGACCAGCAGCGTCTGGTTGCTCCTCATTACACACCACAGACCAGCAGCGTCTGGTTGCTCCTCATTACACGCCACAGACCAGCAGCGTCTGGTTGCTCCTCATTACACGCCACAGACCAGCAGCGTCTGGTTGCTCCTCATTACACGCCACAGACCAGCAGCGTCTGGTTGCTCCTCATTACACACCACAGACCAGCAGCGTCTGGTTGCTCCTCATTACACGCCACAGACCAGCAGCGTCTGGTTGCTCCTCATTACACGCCACAGACCAGCAGCGTCTGGTTGCTCCTCATTACACGCCACAGACCAGCAGCGTCTGGTTGCTCCTCATTACACGCCACAGACCAGCAGCGTCTGGTTGCTCCTCATTACACGCCGCAGACCAGCAGCGTCTGGTTGCTCCTCATTACACGCCACAGACCAGCAGCGTCTGGTTGCTCCTCATTACACGCCACAGACCAGCAGCGTCTGGTTGCTCCTCATTACACGCCACAGACCAGCAGCGTCTGGTTGCTCCTCATTACACGCCACAGACCAGCAGCGTCTGGTTGCTCCTCATTACACGCCACAGACCAGCAGCGTCTGGTTGCTCCTCATTACACGCCACAGACCAGCAAATATTCTTTACATCATCAACTTAGGAATCACTGCAAAACGTATTGAATGACCTCTTATACACAATATTAGGCCCAGGCTTTGGAACTGTGGTTTTCCTAGATATGGCTGTTATATTGTGATCACTGCATCCGATGGATTTGGATACTGCTTTAAAGCACATTTCTGCAGAATTAGTAAAGATGTGATCAAACCATGTTGATGATTTCCTTCCTGTGCTGTTTGTAACTACCCTGGTAGGTTGACTGATAACCTGAACCAGGTGGCAGGCACTGGTTACAGTTTTAAGCTTTTTTCTTGAGTGGGCAGCTGGATGAAAGCCAGTCAATATTGAAATCACCCAGAAAATATGCCTCTGTTGATATCACACACATTATCAAACATCTCACACATGTTATTCAGATATTGACTGTTAACACTTGGTGGTCTACAACAGCTTCCCACGATAATGGGTATTAGGTGAGGCAGATGAACCTGTAGCCATATTACTTCAACAGTAGTATTTAACACGAGATCCTCTCTAAGCCTTACATGAATCTGGTTCTGAATATAAACCGCAACACCTCCCCCATTGGCATTTCTGTCTTTTCTGTAGATGTTACAACCATGTATTGCTACCACTGTATCGTCAAATGTATTATCTAACGGAGATTCAGAGATGGTCAGAATATGAATGTCATCTGTTACTGGCAAGTTATTGATTTCATGAACCTTGTTTCTGAGGCAACATATGTTAATTAACGTGGGCTATTTTTTAAACACTTTTATGGGATGCTTGTTTGTTTTTCTTTCTTTACTGATGAAGCTTCGCAGAGGTAGACATGCTCATGTTGTTTATGTTAGTCCAGGGTGAGCTGCACACAGTGGACTTCCTACCAGGTGTAATGGTTTTCCTCCTCTTCGTCTGAGGAGGAGAAGCGAGAAGGATCGGAGGACCAATATGCAGCGTGGTAAGTGTCCACGGTTGTTTATTTAAACACATAAACTGAACACTATGAATACAGAAACAATAAACGTAACGTGAATAACCGAAAGCGAAAACAGTACCGTGTGGTGTAAAACACAGACACGGAAACAATCATCCACAAAACAAACAGTAAAACCCAGGCTACCTAAGTATGATTCTCAATCAGAGACAACTACCAGACACCTGCCTCTGATTGAGAACCATACTAGGCCGAACCCAGAAAACCAACCTAGAAACACAAAACATAGAATGCCCACCCAACTCACGTCCTGACCCATTCAAACAAACAAATTACACAAATACTAGGGTCAGAACGTGACACCAGGGCACACCGCCTCAGTGCTGACAGGATAACTGTGGTTCATAGGTACATGATTACTGAATACAATAGCTGTTTTAAGAGAGTCTACATGGTTCCGGTGCCATTTGGGATGTAGACACTCTGATTAGACAGTCTGCATGATATTTCCCATGAAATTCTTCACCCTTAAGTGCTGCTGCTGAAGGTGAATGATACTGTAACAGAAAAATTATAATAATATATATATAAATAAATTACATCTACTTTTTTATCAACACACAGGTTATAAAATCTCCATGGAGTGAGGTTAAACTGTAACTACCATGCTACCATGGAGTAAGGTGTAACATATCATACTGTAACTACCATGTAGTGAGGTGTAACATATCATACTGTAACTACCATGCTACCATGTAGTGTGGTGTAACATATCATACTGTAACTACCATGTAGTGATGTGTATCACCTTCCTTACCTGCCTGCCTCCCTCCCTCCCTCGCTCCTTCCTTGACTGCCTGCCTCCCTCTCTCCTTCCTTACCTGCCTGCCTCCCTCCCTCCCTCCTTGCCTGCCTGCCTGCCTGCCTCCCTCCCTCCCTCCCTCCCTCCCTCCCTCCCTCCCTCCCTCCCTCCCTCCCTCCCTCCCTCCCTCCCTCTCTCCTTCCTTGTCTGCCTCCCTCCCTCTCTCCCTCTCTCCTTCCTTACCTCCCTCCCTCCCTCTCTCCTTCCTTCCTTGCCTGCCTCCCTCTCTCCTTCCTTGCCTGCCTCCCTCCCTCTCTCCATCTCTCCTTCCTTACCTGCCTCTCTCCCTCTCTCCTTCCTTCCTTGCCTCCCCCCCTCTCTCCTTCCTTGCCTGCCCAACTCCCTCCCTCCCTTTTAATGTAAATAGCCACTGAACCAATCAGACACTGAACCATTCATGTGTGAAAGCCTCTACCTCAGCATCTGATCAGCTCAGGTTCAGGTCAGGTCACCTCATATATCACGTTGATTCAGCCGTGCAATAACACACCAAGTAATCCCCTTAATTCAGATAATGGCCATACATGACTTTCCTCAGCACAGCTTGTCAATAGCAGCATGATCTGACATATTAAAACGCCCTATTGGAGGGAGCTGTAGAGAATGATATGGCCTGATCTGAGGCACTAAGTCACGACTATATACATGACTGTACGTTTAGATCCAGGCATCCAGCTGGGTAAGGTCTACATTTGTACTATTTCCTACACTGTAGAATAATAGTGAAGACATCAACACTGTGAAACAACACATATGGAATCATGTAGTAACCAAAAAAAGTGTTAAATCAAAGATATTTGATATTTGAGATTCTTCTTTAGTAGCCACCCTTTGCCTTGATGACTGCTTTGAACACTCTTGGCATTTTCTCAACCAGCTTCATGAGGTAGTCACCTGGAATGCATTTCAATTAACACGCCTTAAAAGTTAATTTGTGGAATGTTTTCCTTCTTAATGCGTTTGAGCCAATCAGTTGTGTTGTGACAGGGTAGGGATGGTATACAGAAGATAGCCCTAGTTGGTAGAAGACCAAGTCCATATTATGTCAAGAACAGCTCAAATAAGCAAAGAGAAATGACAGTTCATCATTACTTGAAGACATGAAGGTCTGTCAATCCTTAACATTTTCATAACTTTGAAAGTTTCTTCAAGTGCAGTCGCAAAAACCATCAAGCGCTATGATGAAACCGGCTCTCATGAGGACCACCACAGGAAAGGAAGACCCAGAGTTACCTCTGCTGCAGAGGATAAGTTCATTAGAGTTAACTGGCTCTCATGAGGACCGCCACAGGAAAGGAAGACCCAAAGTTACCTCTGATGCAGAGGATAAGTTCATTAGAGTTACCTGTCTCTCATGAGGAAGGAAAGGAAGACCCAGAGTTACCTCTGCTGCAGAGGATAAGTTCATTAGAGTTACCAACCTCAGAATTTGCAGCCCAAATAAATTCTTCACAGAGTTCAAGTAACAGACGCATCTCAACATCAACTGTTCAGAGGAGACTGTGTGAATCAGGCCTTCATGGTTGAATTGCTGCAAAGAAACCACAACTAAAGGACACCAATAATAAGAAGAGACTTGCTTGGGCCAAGAAACACAAGCAATGGACATTAGACCAATCTGTCCTTTGGTCTAATGAGTCCAAATGTAAAATTTTTGATTCCAACTGCCGTGTCCTTGTGAGACGCAGAGTTGGTGAACGGATTAACTCCGCATGTGTGGTTCCCAACGTGAAGCATGGAGGAGGAGGTGTAATGGTGCTTTGCTGGTGACACTATCAGTGATTTATTTAGACGAATTCAAGGCACACTTAACCAGCATGGTTACAGTATCTTGACCCAGCTGGGGTACTGAGTCATAGTTACAGTATCTAGACCCAGCTGGGTACTGAGTCATAGTTACAGTATCTAGACCCAGCTGGGGTTAGATGGTTAGACCCAGCTGGTTAAGGTGAGTCATGGTTAGATGGTTAGACTCAGCTGGTTAAGGTGAGACCCAGCTGGTTAAGGTGAGACCCAGCTGGTTAAGGGGAGACCCAGCTGGTTAAGGTGAGACCCAGCTGGTTAAGGGGAGACCCAGCTGGTTAAGGTGAGACCCAGCTGGTTAAGGTGAATCATGGTTAGATGGTTAGACCCAGCAGGTTAAGGTGAGTCATGGTTAGATGGTTAGACCCAGCTTGTTAAGGTGAGTCATGGTTAGATGGTTAAACCCAGCTGGTTAAGGTGAGACCCAGCTGGTTAAGGTGAGACCCAGCTGGTTAAGCTGAGTCATGGTTAGATGGTTAAACCCAGATGGTTAAGGTGAGTCATGGTTAGATGGTTAAACCCAGCTGGTTAAGGTGAGACCCTGCTGGTTAAGGTGAGACCCAGCTGGTTAAGGTGAGACCCAGCTGGTTAAGGTGAGACCCAGCTGGTTAAGGGGAGACCCAGCTGGTTAAGGTTAGACCCAGCTGGTTAAGGTGAGTCATGGTTAGATGGTTAGACCCAGCTGGTTAAGGGGAGACCCAGCTGGTTAAGGGGAGACCCAGCTGGTTAAGGGGAGACCCAGCTGGTTAAGGGAGACCCATCTGGTTAAGGTGAGACCCAGCTGGTTAAGGGGAGACCCAGCTGGTTAAGGGGAGACCCAGCTGGTTAAGGGGAGACCCCCTCCTCTGCCCTTGTACCTCCTGGTGGTGGTTCACATCCTGTTTTGCTTCATGGAAGATGAAAACACACGGACAACAAATAGACAGAGTGACTACAGTAGAAGCAGGAAGGTCTGGAGAGAATCTAGAGATATAGGTCAAAGGTCTGTGAGGCTGGAGGAAGAGGGAGCAGACAGTGTGACTACTAGAGATATAGGCTACCGTGGGGTCAAAGGTCTGTGAGGCTGGAGGAAGAGGGAGCAGACAGTGTGACTACTAGAGATATAGGCTGGAGGAAGAGGGACCAGACAGTGTGACTACTAGAGATATAGGCTACCGTGGGGTCAAAGGTCTGTGAGGCTGGAGGAAGAGGGAGCAGGGGGAACAGTGTTCTACCCAGAATGGTTCTGAGAAGCTCTCTGCAGTCCAGTAATAGGTGCTTGTCTGAATGTGAACATCGTTTTGGGTTTCATACAGTAACATGTTTGTGACTCTGCAGCCCCTCCGTCATTCGGTGTTTCTGTTTTTATAGAAGGACACGCCCCGACCTACACAACCGCTCTGACGTTTGCTGCAGATCAAATCAAATCAAATGTATCTATAAAGCCCTTCTAGTATCAGCTGGTGTCTCGAGGGTGCAGCAGGTCAGCAGGTCAGCAGGTCAGCAGGTCAGCAGGTCAGCACGTCAGCACGTCAGCAGGTCAGCACGTCAGCAGGTCAGCAGGTCAGCAGGTCAGCACGTCAGCAGGTCAGCAGGTCAGCAGGTCAGCACGTCAGCACGTCAGCACGTCAGCAGGTCAGCAGGTCAGCAGGTCAGCACGTCAGCACGTCAGCACGTCAGCAGGTCAGCAGGTCAGCACGTCAGCAGGTCAGCAGGTCAGCAGGTCAGCAGGTCAGCACGTCAGCACGTCAGCACGTCAGCACGTCAGCACGTCAGCAGGTCAGCAGGTCAGCAGGTCAGCAGGTCAGCACGTCAGCACGTCAGCAGGTCAGCAGGTCAGCAGGTGAAACTACTCACAGTCGTAATATGGCAGTTTTATTATACACTACAGACAAACCCAGCTATATACAACTACCATGAGGCCAGAGAGATAGATGTGTGATGATTCATTTAGACAACTATCACGAGGCCAGATAGATAGATGTGTGATGATTCATTTAGACAACTACCACGAGGCCAGAGAGATAGGTGTGTGATGATTCATTTAGCCAACTACCACGAGGCCAGAGAGATAGATGTGTGATGATTCATTTAGCCAACTACCACGAGGCCAGAGAGATAGATGTGTGATGATTAATTTAGCCAACTACCACGAGGCCAGAGAGATAGATGTGTGTCACCTCTTTTGGAGCTGTAGAGAATGAGGGTCCCAGATGGAACCCTATTCCCTGTATAGTGCACTACTTTAAACCAGAGCCCTATTCCCTATATAGCACACTACTTTAGACCAGAGCCCTATTCCCTATATAGCGCACTACTTTAGACCAGAGCCCTATTCCCTATATAGTGCACTACTTTAGACCAGAGCCCTATTCCCTATATAGTGCACTACTTTAGACCAGGGCCCTATTCCCTATGTAGTGCACTACTTTAGACCAGAGCCCTATTCCCTATGTAGTGCACTACTTTAGACCAGAGCCCTATGGAGAATAGGGTGCCATGTGAGGACATCATGTGCCAGATTGACTGTAAATGGCTGAGATGATCCTGGGCTTTACTATGGGGTCAAAAATACAGATCATAGAGCTGTGGATGGGGATCCAGTCCTCTGACTCTCTCTCTGTCTGTTTCTCCCTCTCTGCCTCTCTCTGCTCTATGTCTCTCTGCTCTATATCTCTCTGCTCTATATCTCTCTGCTCTATATCTCTCTGCTCTATATCGCTGTGGATGGAGATCCAGTCCTCTGACTCTCTCTCTCTGTCTGTTTCTCCCTCTCTGCCTCTCTCTGCTCTATATCTCTCTGCTCTCTCCCTCTCTGTGCTCTCTCTCTCTGCTCTCTCTTTACGTAGCTCCCTCCCTTGCTCTCTCTATGTCGCTCTCTGAGTCTCTGAGTCTCTCTCTGAGTCTCTCTTTGTGTCTCTCTGAGTCTGAGTCTCTCTGAGTCTCTCTCTGTGTCTCTCTCTGTGTCTCTCTCTGTGTCTCTCTCTGTGTCTCTCTGAGTCTCCCTCTGAGTCTCTGAGTCTCTCTGTGTCTCTCTCTGAGTCTCTGAGTCTCTCTCTATCTCCCTCTCTTGCGTTCTCTCCATCTCTTTATATCTCTGTCTCTCCCTCTCCCTTTTTTCTCAAATGTTATACCTTCCCTCCTTACTGACACCTACTGGAGACATGCTGTGTTGCAGCGATGATTCTGTGTCGACCGTGTAGCAGGAATCCCTGGACATGTTGTTACCTCAGACACTTCTGCCTCAGACACTGGTTGCTACTGTACTGCTCACCTGTTTAACTATTGACTGAAGGATTTAACTGGTGTTAGATATGAGATCCTGGGATTATGTTTCCTCCTATTAGAAACGGGTGCCTTGTTGCTTCATCCTTCTACAGTATGAGAACATTTTAAAATGATGAAGTGTCTTGTGGTCCATGATCACAGTCCCCAAAAAGCTGTGTTTGGTCAGGGGTTAACCTCCGTCTGTTGTCGAGGTTACTCTCCTACACAGGCCAGCACTAACATGATTAGCAAACATGATTAGGGTTGATCTATTGGCATTCTCCTTCCTATAATGTTACCATCTGGTCTGTCATCCAGACATATTAACCTCTATAATGTTACCATCTGGTCTGTCATCCAGACATATTGACCTCTATAATGTTACCAGGTTGGTCTGTCATCCAGACATATTAACCTCTATAATGTTACCATCTGGTCTGTCATCCAGACATATTAACCTCTATAATGTTACCATCTGGTCTGTCATCCAGACATATTAACCTCTATAATGTTACCATCTGGTCTGTCATCCAGACATATTAACCTCTATAATGTTACCATCTGGTCTGTCATCCAGACATATTAACCTCTATAATGTTACCATCAAGTCTGTCATCCAGACATATTAACCTCTATAATGTTACCATCTGGTCTGTCATCCAGACATAATAACCTCTATAATGTTACCATCTGGTCTGTCATCCAGACATATTAACCTCTATAATGTTACCATCTGGTCTGTCATCCAGACATATTAACCTCTATAATGTTACCATCTGGTCTGTCATCCAGACATATTAACCTCTATAATGTTACCATCTGGTCTGTCATCCAGACATATTAACCTCTATAATGTTACCATCTGGTCTGTCATCCAGACATATTAACCTCTATAATGTTACCATCTGGTCTGTCATCCAGATATATTAACCTCTATAATGTTACCATCTGGTCTGTCATCCAGACATATTAACCTCTATAATGTTACCATCTGGTCTGTCATCCAGACATATTAACCTCTATAATGTTACCATCTGGTCTGTCATCCAGACATATTAACCTCTATAATGTTACCATCTGGTCTGTCATCCCCATCTGGTCTGTCATCCAGACATATTAACCTCTATAATGTTACCATCTGGTCTGTCATCCAGACATATTAACCTCTATAATGTTACCATCTGGTCTGTCATCCCCATTTGGTCTGTCATCCAGACATATTAACCTCTATAATGTTACCATCTGGTCTGTCATCCAGACATATTAACCTCTATAATGTTACCATCTGGTTTACCTCAGAACAGATTTAATGACTCATTGTTTTCCTATTACAGGACTAAAGGGGATTGACAGTTTTATGATGAGCATGTAAACAATTGGCTGTATGAAAACACCACGACAGAAGTTCAGTTATTTAGCTAATTCATTTAATATGATAAATGTCTGCTAGAAGTAAATAGAAAAATGTGTGACCCCCCCAAGCGCTATGGAAGATATTTGATGTTTCTGAATAACAAACTGAATGTGTGTAACAGGATTCTTCCTGGGAAGGAGAGGAGGATCAAAATGCATCGTGGTTATCTTTATACATATTTAATGAAGATGATAAATGAACAATATACAAAAACAAGAACCGTGAAAACCCGAAACAGCCCTATCTGGTGTAACAAACACAGAGACAGTCCTATCTGGTGTAACAAACACAGAGACAGGAACAATCACCCACAAAACCCCAACACCAAACAGGCTACCTAAATATGGCTCCCAATCAGAGACCATGACTAACACCTGCCTCTGATTGAGAACCATATCAGGCCCAAACACAGAAACAGACAAACTAGACACACAACATAGAATGCCCACTCAGATCACACCCTGACCAAACAAAACATAGAAACATACAAAGCAAACTATGGTCAGGGTGTGACAGTGTACCCCCCCCAAGGTGCGGACTCCGGACGCAAAACCTGAACCTATTGGGGAGGGTCTGGGTGGGCTTTTGTCCGCGGTGGCGGCTCTGGTGCTGGACGTGACCCCCACTTCACCATAGTCTTAGTCCGCCCCATTGTCCGCTTCCGTGGCCTCCTAACCACGGCAACCCTTCTAAATGACCCCACTGGAAAGATGGGCAGCTCGGGACAGAGGGGCAGCTCGGGACAGAGGGGCAGCTCGGGACAGAGGGGCAGCTCGGGACAGAGGGGCAGCTCGGGACAGAGGGGCAGCTCCGTACTGGCTGGCGGCTCTGGCAGATCCTGGCAGACTGGCGGCACTGGCGGCTCAGGACAGATGGGAGACTCCGGCAGCGCTGGAGAGGAGGGAGCACCTGTAGGTATGAGACGGAGAGACAGCCTGGTGCGGGGGGCTGCCACCGGAGGGCTGGTGCGTGGAGGTGGTACCGGATAGACCGGACCGTGCAGGTGCACTGGAGCTCTTGAGCACCGAGCCTGCCCAACCTTACCTGGTTGAATGCTCCCGGTCGCCCTGCCAGTGCGGCGAGGTGGAATAGCCCGCACTGGGCCATGCAGGCGAACCGGAGACACACAGCGCAAGGCTGGTGCCATGTAAGCCGGCCCAAGGAGACGCACTGGAGACCAGATGCGTAGAGCCGGCTTCATGGCACTTGGCTCAATGCCCACTCTAGCCGGGCCGATACGCAGAGCTGGAATGTACCGCACCGGGTGCACTGGGGACACTGTGTGCTTCACAGCATTACACGGTGCCTGCCCGGTCTCTCTCGCCCCCCGGTAAGCACAGGAAGTTGGCGCAGGTCTCCTACCTGGCTTCGCCATACTCCCCTGAGGTATACTATAGGTAGACATAGAAAGAGAGGTATACTATAGGTAGAGATAGAGAGAGAGAAATAGCACGAGAGAGAGAGATAGACAGAGAGAAGGACCGAGGTAGGGAGGAAGAGAGAGACAGAGGGAGTAGGGAGACAGAAAGAGGGGGGGACACACACACAGAGCGAGAGAGAGAGAGAGAGACATGGAGAGAGAGAGAGAGAGAGAGAGAGAGAGACATGGAGAGAGACATGGAGAGAGAGAGAGAGAGAGAGACATGGAGAGAGAGAGAGAGAGAGAGAGAGAGAGAGAGAGCCAGAGAGAGAGAGCCAGATGTTGATCAATATCCCAGGTTGAGATGATCCAAATTCATTTCTGTTCATTCATTCAATATAAACCATTTGGTATTACATATCTGTACTTGATGAAACTGAAATGAGTCATTACATATCTGTACCTGATGAAACTGAAATGAGTAATTACATATCTGTACCTGATGAAACTGAAATGACTATCCTCATTGTTTTGCTTCTGTTATTGATTTCATTACCCCGGGGAGACCTACGACAGATTCTCATATTCATATTCTGAAGAGCCGTGGGCCATTTTTTTTATAGCATTAAAGCCTCAAACTGCCCCGTCGACTGAGTCTAATTGAGTTTTTTTTTTTAAATAGTAATTTTAATCATGTTTGACCTCCCGTCTGCCACAGTGTCATTAAACGGAACGCGCTGCATCAAACCGTGCCGTATTTGATTTCAGACTGAAATGAGTTAAGATGTCGGAAACCGGTGAGCTGAATTTCAATTGGAGCACAGCTAGGGGAGATGCCAACGAGCAGTGGAGGACACCCACCTGGCTGTCAATACAGAAGAGGCAAATGTTGAATATGCATGTTAGAATTGGTCATTGTTTTAACATGCTTTCTGGAGCAGCAAGAGGAACTTCCTCTCCCCTACCTTCAGGCTTATGTTCAAACCCTACACCCCAACCAAGCACTCCGTTCTGCCACCTCTGGTCTCTTGGCCCTCTCACCCCTACGGGAAGGCAACTTCCTCTCAGCCCAGTCCAAGCTCTTCTCTGACCTGTCACCCCTATGGGAGGGCAGCTCCCTATCAGCCCAGTCCAAGCTCTTCTCTGTCCTCTCACCCCTACGGCAAGGCAGCTTCCTCTCAGCCCAGTCCAAGCTCTTCTCTGACCTGTCACCCCTATGGGAGGGCAGCTCCCTATCAGCCCAGTCCAAGCTCTTCTCTGTCCTCTCACCCCTACAGGAAGGCAGCTTCCTCTCAGCCCAGTCCAAGCTCTTCTTTGACCTGTCACCCCTATAGGAGGGCAGCTTCCTCTCAGCCCAGTCCAAGCTCTTCTCTGTCCTCTCACCCCTATAGGAGGGCAGCTTCCTCTCAGCCCAGTCCAAGCTCTTCTCTGTCCTCTCACCCCAATGGTGGAACCAGCTTCCCCCTGAAACAGGGACAGCAGAGTCCCTGCCCATCTTCTGAAAACATCTGAAACCACACGTCTTCAAACAGCATCTTAAATTATCCCCCCCCCCCCCCCCTTCATCGTGAACATTCATGAACTCTTGACCCCCCCCCCCCCCCCTTACTAGCTCTGACCCAGCTGATAGTTACCTGAATGAGGAAAAATGTACTTACTATGACAGTGATATGTGGTTGTCCCATCTAGCTATACCTTAAGATTAACTCTAAGCCTCTCACTAACTGTAATTCTCTCACTAACTGTAATTCTCTCACTTCTCTCACTAACTTTAAGTCTCTCACTAACTGTAATTCTCTCACTAACTGTAAGTCTCTCACTAACTGTAAGTCTCTCACTAACTGTAAGTCTCTCACTAACTGTAAGTCTCTCACCAACTGTAAGTCTCTCACTAACTGTAAGTCTCTCACTAACTGTAATTCTCTCACTAACTGTAAGTCTCTCACTAACTGTAAGTCTGTCACTAACTGTAAGTCTCTCACCAACTGTAAGTCTCTCACTAACTGTAAGTCTCTCACTAACTGTAATTCTCTCACTAACTATGTCTTTCACTAACTGTAATTCTCTCACTAACTGTAATTCTCTCACTAACTGTAAGTCTCTCACTAACTGTAATTCTCTCACTAACTGTAAGTCTCTCACTAACTGTAATTCTCTCACTAACTGTAATTCTCTCACTAACTGTAATTCTCTCACTAACTGTAAGTCTCTCACTAACTGTAATTCTCTCACTAACTGTAAGTCTCTCACTAACTGTAAGTCTCTCACTAACTGTAAGTCTCTCACTAACTGTAATTCTCTCACTAACTGTAAGTCTCTCACTAACTGTAATTCTCTCACTAACTGTAAGTCTCTCACTAACTGTAAGTCTCTCACTAACTGTAATTCTCTCACTAACTGTAAAGTTTCTCACTAACTGTAAGTCTCTCACTAACTGTAATTCTCTCACTAACTGTAAGTCTCTCACTAACTGTAATTCTCTCACTAACTGTAAGTCTCTCACTAACTGTAATTCTCTCACTAACTGTAAAGTTTCTCACTAACTGTAAGTCTCTCACTAACTGTAATTCTCTCACTAACTGTAATTCTCTCACTAACTGTAAGTCTCTCACTAACTGTAATTCTCTCACTAACTGTAAGTCTCTCACTAACTGTAAGTCTCTCACTAACTGTAATTCTCTCACTAACTATGTCTTTCACTAACTGTAATTCTCTCACTAACTGTAATTCTCTCACTAACTGTAAGTCTCTCACTAACTGTAATTCTCTCACTAACTGTAAGTCTCTCACTAACTGTAATTCTCTCACTAACTGTAATTCTCTCACTAACTGTAATTCTCTCACTAACTGTAAGTCTCTCACTAACTGTAATTCTCTCACTAACTGTAAGTCTCTCACTAACTGTAATTCTCTCACTAACTATGTCTCTCACTAACTGTAATTCTCTCACTAACTGTAATTCTCTCACTAACTGTAATTCTCTCACCAACTGTAATTCTCTCACTAACTGTAAGTTTCTCACTAACTGTAATTCTCTCACCAGCTGTTGATAGCGTTCAGGGCTCGGGCACAGCTCTAGGAGGAAATGCCACTTTACATCCATGGGGGGGGGGGCACAACTAGTATTGCTTTAGAGCCCTAAAAACGCAAGATAGATTGTTCCTTCTGCTGTTCAAATGTACAAAAATGGGGTCCCCCCCCCCACTACACCATACAAGCGTATCCAAAACTCTACACATACGTTGCTCCTACCAACACACACAGATCAGCTAGACAGGATGAGCACCGCCAGGCTATCAGAGATTCTTACAGGCTTCATAACTTCCACTAGACAGGATGAGCACCGCCAGGCTATCAGAGATTCTTACAGGCTTCATAACTTCCACTAGACAGGATGAGCACCGCCAGGCTATCAGAGATTCTTACAGGCGTCATAACTTCCACTAGACAGGATGAGCACCGCCAGGCTATCAGAGATTCTTACAGGCTTCATAACTTCCACTAGACAGGATGAGCACCGCCAGGCTATCAGAGATTCTTACAGGCTTCATAACTTCCACTAGACAGGATGAGCACCGCCAGGCTATCAGAGATTCTTACAGGCTTCATAACTTCCACTAGACAGGATGAGCACCGCCAGGCTATCAGAGATTCTTACAAGCTTCATAACTTCCACTAGACAGGATGAGCACCGCCAGGCTATCAGAGATTCTTACAGGCTTCATAACTTCCACTAGACAGGATGAGCACCGCCAGGCTATCAGAGATTCTTACAGGCTTCATAACTTCCACTAGACAGGATGAGCACCACCAGGCTATCAGAGATTCTTACAGGCTTCATATCTTCCACTAGACAGTAGATCTATTTAGTAAATATTTTCTTAACTCTTCTTGAACTGCACTGTTGGTTAAGGGCTGGTCAGTAATCATTTCACAGCAAGGTCTACAGTGTTGGTTAAGGGCTGGTCAGTAATCATTTCACAGCAAGGTCTACAGTGTTGGTTAAGGGCTGGTCAGTAATCATTTCACAGCAAGGTCTACAGTGTTGGTTAAGGGCTGGTCAGTAATCATTTCACAGCAAGGTCTACAGTGTTGGTTAAGGGCTGGTCAGTAATCATTTCACAGCAAGGTCTACACTGTTGGTTAAGGGCTGGTCAGTAATCATTTCACAGCAAGGTCTACACTGTTGGTCAAGGGCTGGTCAGTCAGCATTTCACAGTAAGGTCTACACTGTTGGTTAAGGGCTGGTCAGTCAGCGTTTCCATGGTAAAGTCTACACTGTTGGTTAAGGGCTGGTAAGTCAGCATTTCACAGTAAGGTCTACACTGTTGGTTAAGGGCTGGTAAGTCAGCATTTCACAGTAAGGTCTACACTGTTGGTTAAGGGCTGGTAAGTCAGCATTTCACAGTAAGGTCTACACTGTTGGTTAAGGGCTTGTAAAGTCAGCATTTCACAGTAAGGTCTACACTGTTGGTTAAGGGCTGGTAAGTCAGCATTTCACAGTAAGGTCTACACTGTTGGTTAAGGGCTGGTAAGTCAGCATTTCACAGTAAGGTCTACACTGTTGGTTAAGGGCTTGTAAAGTCAGCATTTCACAGTAAAGTCTACACTGTTGGTTAAGGGCTTGTAAAGTCAGCATTTCACAGTAAGGTCTACACTGTTGGTTAAGGGCTTGTAAGTAAACATTTCACAGTAAGGTCTACACTGTTGGTTAAGGGCTGGTCAGTCAGCGTTTCACAGTAAGATCTACACTGTTGGTTAAGGGCTGGTCAGTCAGCATTTCACAGTAAGGTCTACACTGTTGGTTAAGTGTTTCACAGTAAGGTCTACACTTGTGTATTTGGCGCATGTGACAAATAGTTTGATTTGATTTAGTATATTAATATTTGCACATAAAGGCATTTCTCACATAATTAATTTTACCAACACAAAAAGATCCCACCTTGTCTAGTGTAAGTAACAGTATAAATTTAGAGCGTCCCCTCGCCCATAACCGGGCGCGAACCAGGGACCTTCTGCACACATCAACAACAGTCACCCACGAAGCGTTTTTACCCATCGCTCCACAAAAGCCACGGCCCTTATAGAGCAAAGTGGAACCACTACTTTAAGGTCTCAGAGCAAGTGACGTCACTGATTGAAACGCTATTTAGCGCACACCGCTAACTAAGCTAGCCGTTTCACATCCGTTACACTAGCATATTTAGTTTAGTTGACATTTGGAGAGCTTGTGGTTTCCATCAGGCCTGTTTGTGAAGAAAAATGATCCGACATCCGTACTTTACTTACATAAAAAGGTTGGATGTAAAACCTGTTTAGTGAGAGTGTCGAATTTGGTCAAGAAAAAACTGCAATGGCTTATTTGCTATTTGAGGTTTATTTGATAGAATATACGTTTCGAACTTTGTGAAAAACACTTCTGGTTGCGTTCGTAAATTCACGCTGGCTATTTACTCTGATTTCAGAGCACTCTTGTCTGAGTGTGCCAGAGCGCTGAATAACTGATGAATTTACGAACACTCAACACCCGTTGAAAATGGCCAGTGTCAGTAAACATCGGCAGAAAAAAAGCGTAATGAAATTATTGCCAGCAGCACAGTTACAGTCACCAACACTCTGGATAACATGAAAACACCATAACCATCTCAGCCAGGGTGAGTAAAATGGTCAGAGTGAGATTTTCTCTCATTTGTGTCTGGAAGTAGCTAGCCAGATAGCTTGGGTGCTTGACTGCCTTTGTGAAGTCCGAACGACCGGATCAACCGTACTCCTCGGCCAGAGCATCCGGTGTGCGCTCCGAGAGCGAAACGTCTGAATGTAGGACAATCTGACAACGCCCTGAATTCTGAGTGCACTCTGACACTCCAGATTGAATTTACGAACACACCCTATCGGAGATGTCTGGAGATGGCTATGCATATTCATGATCTGAAGGCTATTAGCATATCATTTTTCTACATTTGAATTACAGGCGGTTGACGTCAACAACCCTCATTGAGTATTGAAATATGCATAAATAATTAACCCGCCATGCCGCTTTGTGGACAACAACTCCCATTGTTTGGACGGAGAGAGACCGGTGTTGTCAGGAAATATTATCAGTTTATCCGTCTTCGGTTTAGCTATTTAAAAAAAATATTATATGAAGTTTAGCTAGCCCAACGTTGCCATGACATCGCCTGCAAGGGTGATCGGGGGTTTGGTCCTTATCCATAAAACGTTACAATACATTGCAGAGTGTTCGATTTGGCTGCTGGGGAGCAAGGAGACCAACAGCTCCGCTAAAACTATTAATAATAACAATTATTTATTGCATTTGTAAAGCGTTTTTAGTAACACAAGAATAATCTCAAAGCGCATAAAATAAAAGTTAAAATAGAACAAGTTTAAAGGATGGGTAGGCCAGCCGATAAAGGTGAGTCTTAAGGCCTGCTTTAAAAGCTCAAACACTGAACAGCCCTGCAGTTGTCAGGAAGGGACTTCCAGCCGCGTGGTGTAAAATGCACGGTCCCCCATCGTTCTGATCCGGGTCCTCGGTGCAAGCAGTTTGGCTTCATGCACCTAGAAAACTATGTGCCGTTTTCAAGGAATTGTTAAATAAATGTTAACTACGCTATTTGAATGTTAATATCATCACTGAATAACATATAACTACAAATGTCCTATTATTATATGCAAAACAATTGCGCACATCTAGCTGAATTACCATCAGCGTTATAGGCCTACAGCAAGTAAACTATATGCTTTTCATGATCAGTAAACATCCATTGATCTTGCAATTTCAGATAGGTGAAGGTTGCCTCACCATAATGTCCCAATATTGCCCACATATTCTACACCGGCATTGCTTGTTGTTTGGGGTTTTAGGCTGGGTTTCTGTACAGGACTTTTTGACATCAGCTGATGTAAAAAAGGCTTTATAAATACATTTGATTGATTGACCCTTAATTGGATATGAGTGATATAAAATAAAAGTGAACTATACCTGAAAAGTATGTGTGGTTTAGGTTAATTTAGCATCCTTCGTGGGCTCTGCCTGTCAAGCAGCTGAAGGGCGCATTTGCCGATGTAACGTTACTGTTTGTTGACTAAACATAGTGGTATGTAGACCTAATGTACCCCACAAGACATGCCACCAGAGGTCTCTTCACAATCCCCAAGTCCAGAACATTCTATGGGAGGCCCACAGTACCACATATAGCCATGTCTACATGGAGCTCTATTCCACATCAGCAGTAGAATCAGATACAAAAAACACAAGGTAAAACTACACCTTGTGGAACAGTGGGGACTGTGAAGAGGCACACGCATACACACTCAAACGCTAGAACACGCATTCAACACACGTACATTGTAATATTGTTGTATGGTGGTATTATTTATTTTGTATTGTAGATATGTAGTGGTCTAAAAATGTTTATATGATGTACTGTTTTATATTGTGTTTTATATGTAAAGTGTCTTAATGTGTTTGGTCCCCAGGTTGAGGTAGCAGGTCATGAGGAGCCTTAATAAATACAAATACATCGCGAGACTTGACGAAACGCCTGAGAAACAGACCAGGCCGGGATTTGAGGAGTCATTGAGAGAAGTGACAAATTCTTCATTAGTTGTACATTTTCTCGAAATCTAAAAGCACAACGTAGATTCAAGCCACGTTCTTAAGTAGTTGAACATGCCATTACTCCAACCTAATTAAAGGGACAAACTGACCCGTTTTAATTTTCGTAAAAAACAACTTTATATCGAAGGAGTGCCTTTGAGTTGACGGACTGCACATGCGCAGTTCGGCAGGAGACGACCACCCCGATTGACTTGCTTCTCCGCATGAGTTTAGCTAGCCAACGCCGCCATGACATCACCTACAAAGTGTGATCGAATATTTCTGTTGGATAAAGCAGTTTTAGTCCATCTTCTCTGGTACTATCTTTGATTGAGGTTTCTCAGACGACCACCACCGTTAAACGGTCATCACTAGTTACCACAGCCACAAAGTCTTCATTATGGCCTTAAACCTTAAATGAAGACCAAAAAAAGCAAATGTTTGTTTTCATATTAAAATGTTGGTTTTTACGATATAGCCAAGTTTTACTTTATGGCTGTGGTAACTAGTGACAACACAGACAAACTCACTAGTCTGGTCCTTCCCCACTATAACAAACTCTGAACTTTGACCCCCCCTCCAGTAGCGAACTCATCTGGTTCTGCAGCTCCTCCTCTCTGCAGCGCAAAGTGAGATCTCCATTCAAACACATCCAAAAACTCCGCACAGGATGAGACTAAATTCTCTGCTATTCAGCCGCTGATCATCACTTCGCTCCATCGAAAGGAAAGTGACAGTGGAAACTGAATCGATTTCAATCGTTTAAGAGAAGCAAATAGCTAAATAAAGTGGATAAGAATTTCCGCTCCGTGATACCGACTGGTGGTTGCTAGCAGGCTACTCCAACAGACTGCAAACATGGCGAGCGCCTCGTACCATATCTCTAATCTATTGGAAAAAATGACATCAAGCGACAAGGATTTCAGGTAAATACAATATTCTAACAATCTAGGCATTTGAAATGACGCTGTGATTCTACACTTTGACTCAAACCGGTATATCGTCCCGTATGAAAACCCTGCAAGTTAGCTAGTTTAGGCCTCAAATCAATTCTGTCGTTTGGCTAGTCTGCTAACGTTCGCTAGCTAGCTAGCTAAATAACAATATTAGCCACTCGCTATAAACACATTCTTGCGAGGAACCCAGATTAACATGTTGACATTATATTTCTAATTTGTCAGTTTTGCAAAGTATATATAGCTAGCTAGTTACATTTAACACTGTCATGTTGCTAGCTAGCTGGCTAACTCGCTCTGACAGTCATTACTGTCAACGCTAACAAGCTAGGAAACTAGCTAACGTTTTGAGGTAGCAAAAGTTATCGAATTTGGCTAGCTAACTCAAGTAAGTGGACTACACTAGTTAGCTAGGTTGTTAACTAAGTAGTTAGCTAGAAAGGCATTGCACATATCCTAGCAGTCTACAGATGCCATATGAATGATTGCTTAGCTAACGTTAGCTAACTACAGTACATCCCATAACATAATTCAGCCTGCATGTTTGTTGTTGGCTGACCGGGGAGTCAAAGTGTAGTTAATTTAGTTAGCTGATTAGTTAGCTTTGAAGCATACCACTACCTCACTGTCAGGTGTTTTATATTAACCATACCAAACACACAATCATAAACAACTTGATTGACTTCCAACCCAAACCGTGAATTAGTCTGCAGCCATATCAACTCCTCATTAGAGAAACAGTTGTTTTTTTCAGAAAATATGATGATGTAAGCCAGCATTCTGCTCTTCACAATTCTGTTACAGTTGTCATGAACTTACATGTATAACTAACTACATAGTGGTAATCTACCACCTAATAAATGTTGCCGTTTTTTTTCCACTATCATCTTAGATGTGTGCACCTGTGGGTGTCCAGTGCTGTGTTCCTGTAGTCTTGTTCTGGTGTTTTCCAGTGTTTCTCACACCTGTAGAGAGAGAGAGGTAGACACAAAGTAATTTGTCACTGACATTTGCTCTGAAATGTCAGATGTTACAACTATAAAACATATGGAATGTAACCAGTCCCCTGACATACTGAGTGTGCCTCAATAATATGTAATATCTGTCCTGCCCGTCTCCGAAACGGTTTACCTTAACCATGCATTAACCTCACCCCCGGGCTCAATTAGAGTGAGCTAGAGTGAGCCGTCTGGTTGGATGAGATTTCCGATGTACGTGTGGGAACTCCTAGCATCTCTTCTTATCAACTTACGCTGCTTCCCAGATTCTCAGTCTTGCCAATAACTCTACAGATCCCAGACTATTTCAGGTTCATAACAATGACTGACGGTGGCTTGTGTTCTGTGGTACCTGGGGTGGAACGGTGAGAAATGGTACAGGACTATTGTACAGGGAGCCTGTTCCACTGTGTGCCCCCATTGCCTTGTAGTTTTGAGGGATTGCCTATGCAGCTGCCAAAAGCACGACTTGACACCAGCACAATGGGTTATCCGTCATGGTTGAGTAATATTTTACATCCACCTCTAGATTCTAAACTCTGAAGTGAGTCAGTCAAGAAGTAGCTGTTGAGAGTTTAGGTCTAACCTCTGAGTCTGGAGATGGGGGTTGAGTCTGGAGATGGGGGTTGAGTCTGGAGATGGGGGGGTTGAGTCTGGAGATGGGGGGGTTGAGTCTGGAGATGGGGGGGTTGAGTCTGGAGATGGGGGGGTTGAGTCTGGAGATGGGGGGGTTGAGTCTGGAGATGGGGGGGTTGAGTCTGGAGATGGGGGGGGTTGAGTCTGGAGATGGGGGGGTTGAGTCTGGAGATGGGGGGGTTGAGTCTGGAGATGGGGGGGTTGAGTCTGGAGATGGGGGTTGAGTCTGGAGATGGGGGTTGAGTCTGGAGATGGGGGGGTTGAGTCTGGAGATGGGGGGGGGTTGAGTCTGGAGGTGGGGGGGGTTGAGTCTGGAGATGGGGGGGGTTGAGTCTGGAGATGGGGGGGTTGAGTCTGGAGATGGGGGGGGTTGAGTCTGGAGATGGGGGGGGTTGAGTCTGGAGATGGGGGGGGTTGACTCTGGAGATGGGGGGTTGACTCTGGAGATGGGGGGTTGAGTCAGAGGTAGGCCTATTTGAGTTCTAACATCACATTATAGAGGGAGTAAAGCGGTGCTCCTTGCTTCTGCACGTTTGCATGATGACATCATTATTGGCAGGGGAAATCAATGGCCTTTCACATTTGAGTGGGAGGTCTAATGTTATCCACTCTGTCATGTTTGTGTAGGTGTGAGTCTTGTTGTCCTCGTCTAATTTAGGGCCCTAATAAAATGAGGGTGGTGGAGAACGAGGACAGAATCCAGACATTAAATGGGTTCATTTGCACAAGATTATCATAAAATATGAACAAAATGTATCGGTGGTTTGTATTTTCCATCAGCTCGGGAATACCCCTGTCTGTGTGTACACATATTGTCTACCACTAAGTGTAGCCGTTAGCGATGATGCTAATAATGACAACAGTCTTCTGGTAGATGGAAAGGCTTTCACAAACACCTTCTCAATTAAGTGTTAACTACAAAGTAGCTTATCTGGCAAAATTATATACACTGCTCAAAAAAAATAAAGGGAACACTAAAATAACACATCCTAGATCTGAATGAATGAAATATTCTTATTAAATACTTTTTTCTTTACATAGTTGAATGTGCTGACAACAAAATCACACACAAATTATCAATGGAAATCAAATTTATCAACCCATGGAGGTCTGGATTTGGAGTCACACTCAAAATTAAAGTGGAAAACCACACTACAGGCTGATCCAACTTTGATGTAATGTCCTTAAAACAAGTCAAAATGAGACTCAGTAGTGTGTGTGGCCTCCACGTGCCTGTATGACCTCCCTACAATGCCTGGGCATGCTCCTGATGAGGTGGCGGATGGTCTCCTGAGGGATCTCCTCCCAGACCTGGACTAAAGCATCCGCCAACTCCTGGACAGTCTGTGGCGCAACGTGGCGTTGGTAGATGGAGCGGGACATGATGTCCCAGATGTGCTCAATTGGATTCAGGTCTGGGGAACGGGCGGGACAGTCCATAGCATCAATGCCTTCCTCTTGCAGGAACTGCTGACACACTCCAGCCACATGGGCCAACCGCACCAGCATATGGTCTCACAAGGGGTTTGAGGATCTCATCTCGGTACCTAATGGCAGTCAGGCTACCTCTGGCGAGCACATGGAGGGCTATGCGTCCCCCCAAAGAAATGCCACCCCACACCATGACTGACCCACCGCCAAACCGGTCATGCTGGAGGATATTGCAGGCAGCAGAACGTTCTCCACGGCGTCTCCAGACTGTCACGTCTGTCACGTGCTCAGTGTGAACCTGCTTTCATCTGTGAAGAGCACAGGGTGCCAGTGGCTAATTTGCCAATCTTGGTGTTCTCTGGCAAATGCCAAACGTCCTGCACGGTGTTGGGCTGTAAGCACAACCCCCACCTGTGGATGTCGGGCCCTCATACCACCCTCATGGAGTCTGTTTCTTACCGTTTGAGCAGACATATGCACATTTGTGGCCTGCTGGAGGTCATTTTGCAGGGCTCTGGCAGTGCTCCTCCTGCTCCTCCTTGCACAAAGGCGGAGGTAGCGGTCCTGCTGCTGGGTTGTTGCCCTCCTACGGCCTCCTCCACGTCTCCTGATGTACTGGCCTGTCTCCTGGTAGCGCCTCCATGCTCTGGACACTACGCTGACAGACACAGCAAACCTTCTTGCCACAGCCTGCATTGATGTGCCATCCTGGACGAGCTGCACTACCTGAGCCACTTGTGTGGGTTGTAGACTCCGTCTCATGCTACCACTAGAGTGAAAGCACCGCCAGCATTCAAAAGTGACCAAAACATCAGCCAGGAAGCATAGGAACTGAGAAGTGGTCTGTGGTCCCCACCTGCAGAACCACTCCTTTATTGGGGGTGTCTTGCTAATTGCCTATAATTTCCACCTGTTGTCTATTCCATTTGCACAACAGCATGTGAAATTTATTGTCAATTAGTGTTGCTTCCTAAGTGGGCAGTTTGATTTCACAGAAGTGTGATTGACTTGGAGTTGCATTGTTGTTTAAGTGTTCCCTTTATTTTTTTGAGCAGTGTATAATGATTGTTAATAATTTATGCAAATCACGTGTACTACAGAAACACCGCTAACCAAACAAGTCTCTTGCTGGTGCCACAGAGTTAAAGGGTATCTACACCCCAAAATGAGCATTTCTTAGATTTGACCCATACCCGTGGTTTAACCATTGTTGTGGACTTAACATCACATTTAAAAAAATGTACGTGTGATATTTGACAGGAAAATCTGAAAAACAATTGAACATAGAAAATGGAATTTGGGGAAAAATACAGTATTTTATAAGGTTCTACTGATGTTTATCTAGTGCGGTGGTGGTACCGTGGTAGTGAAGATTGATTTCCACTATAGAAGATCATTCCCTGGTAGAAAGTGTTTTCCCATGCACCAGTTTAGAGAGAGAGGAGTGTGGGTGCTCCAGCCCATTACCTCATGCCGTGGGGCTGTCGCTCAGTGAGTGTGGGTGCTCCAGCCCATTACCTCATGCCGTGGGGCTGTCTCTCAGTGAGTGTGGGTGCTCCAGTCCATTACCTCATGCCGTGGGGCTGTCTCTCAGTGAGTGTGGGTGCTCCAGTCCATTACCTCATACCGTGGGGCTATCTCTCAGTGAGTGTGGGTGCTCCAGTCCATTACCTCATGCCGTGGGGTTGCCTCTCAGTGAGTGTTGGTGCTCCAGTCCATTACCTCATGCCGTGGGGTTGCCTCTCAGTGAGTGTGGGTGCTCCAGTCCATTACCTTATGCTGTGGGGCTGCCTCTCAGTGAGTGTGGGTGCTCCAGCCCATTACCTCATGCTGTGGGGCTGCCTCTCAGTGAGTGTGGATGCTCCAGTCCATTACCTTATGCTGTGGGGCTGCCTCTCAGTGAGTGTGGATGCTCCAGCCCATTACCTCATGCTGTGGGGCTGCCTCTCAGTGAGTGTGGGTGCTCCAGTCCATTACCTTATGCTGTGGGGCTGCCTCTCAGTGAGTGTGGGTGCTCCAGCCCATTACCTCATGCTGTGGGGTTGCCTCTCAGTGAGTGTGGGTGCTCCAGTCCATTACCTCATGCTGTGGGGCTGCCTCTCAGTGAGTGTGGATGCTCCAGTCCATTACCTCATGCTGTGGGGCTGCCTCTCAGTGAGTGTGGGCCATGGACCTCATGCATTATTCATTGTCTTTCCTCTCTTCCTTCTCGCTGTCCCTCTTGTTTAAAAAGCTTCTTGCGTTCCGATGAGGGGGGGACACACACGTCAGAGATGATCAGTGTTGAGAAGCATAGTATTTAGGAAAAGGTCTTTGTTGAATCACACCAGGAGTTCTGTGATGTGTTAAGATGGAGACAAGATGGTGTCTTAAAGCTGATCGTGTGTGATGTATTAAATTGGATATGATGGTAAGTTAACCCCCCCCCCCCACACACACACACACACTCTTAAGAGATCAGAGCTGGTCTGTCTGGTATCTTCCAATGCTTTAGGCTTCAAGCGTTCCTCTCCTCGGAGATTTTAGCTTGATCTTTGTACTAGTGTTGATTTTGCTTTGGTTTCTAATGTCAGAGCACTTGACTTGTTAACTTCTCTCAGCTCAGTGGTGTTAAAACCCTTCGGAGGGTTTCCTTCTCTTAGCTCAGTGGTGTTAAAACCCTTCGGAGGGTTTCCTTCTCTCAGCTCAGTGGTGTTAAAACCCTTCGGAGGGTTTCCTTCTCTTAGCTCAGTGGTGTTAAATCCCTTCGGAGGGTTTCCTTCTCTCAGCTCAGTGGTGTTAAAACCCTTCGGAGGGTTTCCTTCTCTCAGCTCAGTGGTGTTAAAACCCTTCGGAGGGTTTCCTTCTCTCAGCTCAGTGGTGTTAAAACCCTTCGGAGGGTTACCTTCTCTCAGCTCAGTGGTGTTAAAACCCTTCGGAGGGTTTCCTTCTCTCAGCTCAGTGGTGTTAAAACCCTTCGGAGGGTTACCTTCTCTCAGCTCAGTGGTGTTAAAACCCTTCGGAGGGTTTCCTTCTCTTAGCTCAGTGGTGTTAAAACCCTTCGGAGGGTTTCCTTCTCTCAGCTCAGTGGTGTTAAAACCCTTCGGAGGGTTACCTTCTCTCAGCTCAGTGGTGTTAAAACCCTTCGAAGGGTTTCCTTCTCTTAGCTCAGTGGTGTTAAAACCCTTCGGAGGGTTTCCTTCTCTCAGCTCAGTGGTGTTAAAACCCTTCGGAGGGTTTCCTTCTCTCAGCTCAGTGGTGTTAAAACCCTTCGGAGGGTTTCCTTCTCTCAGCTCAGTGGTGTTAAAACTCTTCGGAGGGTTTCCTTCTCTCAGCTCAGTGGTGTTAAAACCCTTCGGAGGGTTTCCTTCTCTCAGCTCAGTGGTGTTAAAACTCTTCGGAGGGTTTCCTTCTCTCAGCTCAGTGGTGTTAAAACCCTTCGGAGGGTTTCCTTCTCTCAGCTCAGTGGTGTTAAAACCCTTCGGAGGGTTTCCTTCTCTCAGCTCAGTGGTGTTAAAACCCTTCGGAGGGTTTCCTTCTCTCAGCTCAGTGGTGTTAAAACTCTTCGGAGGGTTTCCTTCTCTCAGCTCAGTGGTGTTAAATCCCTTCGGAGGGTTTCCTTCTCTCAGCTCAGTGGTGTTAAAACCCTTCGGAGGGTTACCTTCTCTCAGCTCAGTGGTGTTAAAACCCTTCGGAGGGTTACCTTCTCTCAGCTCAGTGGTGTTAAAACCCTTCGGAGGGTTTCCTTCTCTCAGCTCAGTGGTGTTAAAACCCTTCGGAGGGTTTCCTTCTCTCAGCTCAGTGGTGTTAAAACCCTTCGGAGGGTTTCCTTCTCTCAGCTCAGTGGTGTTAAAACCCTTCGGAGGGTTACCTTCTCTCAGCTCAGTGGTGTTAAAACCCTTCGGAGGGTTTCCTTCTCTTAGCTCAGTGGTGTTAAAACTCTTCGGAGGGTTTCCTTCTCTCAGCTCAGTGGTGTTAAAACTCTTCGGAGGGTTTCCTTCTCTCAGCTCAGTGGTGTTAAAACCCTTCGGAGGGTTTCCTTCTCTCAGCTCAGTGGTGTTAAAACCCTTCGGAGGGTTTCCTTCTCTTAGCTCAGTGGTGTTAAAACCCTTCGGAGGGTTTCCTTCTCTCAGCTCAGTGGTGTTAAAACCCTTCGGAGGGTTTCCTTCTCTCAGCTCAGTGGTGTTAAAACCCTTCGGAGGGTTTCCTTCTCTCAGCTCAGTGGTGTTAAAACCCTTCGGAGGGTTACCTTCTCTCAGCTCAGTGGTGTTAAAACCCTTCGGAGGGTTACCTTCTCTCAGCTCAGTGGTGTTAAAACCCTTCGGAGGGTTTCCTTCTCTCAGCTCAGTGGTGTTAAAACCCTTCGGAGGGTTTCCTTCTCTCAGCTCAGTGGTGTTAAAACCCTTCGGAGGGTTTCCTTCTCTCAGCTCAGTGGTGTTCAAACCCTTTGGAGGGTTTCCTTCTCTCAGCTCAGTGGTGTTAAAACCCTTCGGAGGGTTTCCTTCTCTCAGCTCAGTGGTGTTAAAACCCTTCGGAGGGTTTCCTTCTCTCAGCTCCGTGGTGTTAAAACCCTTCGGAGGGTTTGACCGGTGTGTCTTTCCTTGGCTCTTTGTGCTCTAGCGACTCCTTGTGACAGGGCCGGGCGCCTGCAAGCTGAACCCGGTTGCCAGTGGAACTGTGTTTTCTGCGACACGTTGGTGCGGCTGACATCCGGGTTAAGCAGGCGGTGTGATAAATAGGTAGGCGGACAGGTGGGTCTTGTTTTTGGAGGACGCATGACTTGGCCTCTCCAGCGCCCTTTGAGGAGTTGCGGGGGGGACTGGTGATCTTCACAAAATAGATGGCATCATGAGGAAAGGACAATGATGTGGATATATTGAAGCAACTTCTCAAGACACCAGTCAGGAAGTTAAAGCTTGGTTGCAAGTGGGTCTTCCAAATGGAGGTTGATCCCAAGCATACTTCCAAGTTGTGGCAAAATGGCTTAAGGACAACAAAGTCAAGGTATTGGAGTGGCCATCATAAAGCCCTGACCTTAATCCTATATGTGTGGGCAGAACTGAAAAAGTGTGTGTGAGCAAGGAGGCCTACAAACCTGACTCTACAAGCCTGACTCAGTTACACCAGCTCTTTCAGGAGGAATGGGCCAAAATTCACCCAACTTATTGTGTGATCCCGAAACGTTTGACCCAGGTTAAACAATTTAAAGGCAATGCTACCAAATACTAATTGAGTGTATACTTCTGACCCACTGGGAATGTGATGAAAGAAATAACAGCTGAAATAAATCATTGTCTTAACTATTATTCTGACGTTTCACATTCCTAAAATCAAGTGGTGATCGTAACTGACCTAAGACAGGGAATTTTTACTAGGATTACTAGGGTAGGGTAGCCTAGTGGTTAGAGCGTTGGACTAGTAACCGGAAGGTTGCAAGTTCAAATCCCCGAGCTGACAAATCTGTCGTTCTGCCCCTGAACAGGCAGTTAACCCACTGTTCCTTGGCCGTCATTGAAAATAAGAATTTGTTCTGACTTGCCTAGTTAAATAAAGGTAAATATAACATCATAACCCTGTTGGTCTAACTGGGTCGTCTTTCTCCCTGTGTGTTCCTGTAGATTCATGGCCACCAACGACCTGATGTCAGAGCTGCAGAAAGACTCCATCAAGCTGGACGATGACAGTGAACGCAAGGTGGTCAAGATGATCCTCAAGCTACTGGAAGACAAAAACGGAGAGGTCCAGAATCTGGCCGTCAAATGGTGAGAGATCTCTTCTTCTCTCTGTGTGTGTGTGTGTGTGTGTGTGAGGGTTTCCATTCTAAGCTGTTCCATATGTGACAGAAATGTACATCTCTGTTAGAAACTTAGAACAAGGGGGAGATCTAATGATGCAACAACTATCATGGGTTGTTAATATGAGAGATGGCATAGTGGTGGATCCAATAGAACAGGAGAGAGATGACATAGTGGTGGATCCAATAGAACAGGAGAGAGATGACATAGTGGTGGATCCAATAGAACAGGAGAGAGATGGCATAGTGGTGGGTCCAATAGAACAGGAGAGAGATGACATAGTGGTGGGTCCAATAGAACAGGAGAGAGATGACATAGTGGTGGATCCAATAGAACAGGAGAGAGATGACATAGTGGTGGATCCAATAGAACAGGAGAGAGATGGCATAGTGGTGGGTCCAATAGAACAGGAGAGAGATGACATAGTGGTGGATCCAATAGAACAGGAGAGAGATGACATAGTGGTGGGTCCAATAGAACAGGAGAGAGATGACATAGTGGTGGATCCAATAGAACAGGAGAGAGATGGCATAGTGGTGGATCCAATAGAACAGGAGAGAAATTACATAGTGGGGGGTCCAATAGAACAGGAGAGAGATGACATAGTGGTGGGTCCAATAGAACAGGAGAGAAATGGCATAGTGGTGGGTCCAATAGAACAGGAGAGAAATGGCATAGTGGTGGATCCAATAGAACAGGAGAGAAATGGCATAGTGGTGGATCCAATAGAACAGGAGAGAAATGGCATAATGGTGGGTCCAATAGAACAGGAGAGAGATGACATAGTGGTGGGTCCAATAGGACAGGAGAGAAATGGCATAGTGGTGGATCCAATAGAACAGGAGAGAAACGGCATAGTGGTGGATCCAATAGAACAGGAGAGAAATGGCATAGTGGTGGATCCAATAGAACAGGAGAGAGATGACATAGTGGTGGATCCAATAGAACAGGAGAGAAATGGCATAGTGGTGGATCCAATAGAACAGGAGAGAGATGACATAGTGGTGGATCCAATAGAACAGGAGAGAGATGACATAGTGGTGGATCCAATAGAACAGGAGAGAAACGGCATAGTGGTGGATCCAATAGAACAGGAGAGAAATGGCATAGTGGTGGATCCAATAGAACAGGAGAGAGATGACATAGTGGTGGATCCAATAGAACAGGAGAGAGATGACATAGTGGTGGATCCAATAGAACAGGAGAGAAACGGCATAGTGGTGGATCCAATAGAACAGGAGAGAAATGGCATAGTGGTGGATCCAATAGAACAGGAGAGAGATGACATAGTGGTGGATCCAATAGAACAGGAGAGAAATGGCATAGTGGTGGATCCAATAGAACAGGAGAGAGATGACATAGTGGGGGAAATTGTTTTTACCTGTTCCACGAATATGCGCATATGAAAATCATAACTGACATGCAGAATAGTGGGATAAATTGTATGCTTCCCCAAACTTGAAACTCAACGTGCTGCCTATGAAGTCTTCAAACACTGAACAAAAATGTAAACACAACAATTTTACTGAGTTACAGTTCATATAAGGAAAACGGTAAATTTAAATAAATTCATTAGGCCCTAATCTATGGATTTCACATGACTAGACAGGGGTGCAGCAATGGGTGGGCCTGGGAGGGCATAGGACCAGCCACTGGGGAGCCAGGCCCAGCCACTGGGGAGCCAGGCCCAGCCAATCAGAATTCGTTTTTTAACCCCACAAAAGGGTGTTATTACAGACAGAAATACTCCTCAGTTTCATTAGCTGCCCGGTTGGCTGGTCTCAGACAATCCCGCAGGTGAAGAAGCCAGGTATGAAGGTCCTGGGCTGGTGTGGTTACACGTGGCCTGTAGTGGTGAGACCGGTTAGATGTACTGCCAAATTCTCTAAAACAATGTTGGAGGAGGCTTATGGTAGAGCAATGAACATTCAATTCTCTAGCAACAGCTCTGGTGGATATTCCTGCATTCAGCACGCCAATTGCACGCTCCCTCCAACTAGAGACATCTGTGGCATTGTGTTGTGAAAAATTGCACATTTTAGTGGCCTTTTGTTGTCCCCAGCACAAGGTGCACCTATGTAATGATCTTGCTTTTTTTAATCAGCTTCTTGATAGGTCACACCTGTCAGGTGGCTGGATTGTCTTGGCAAAGGAGAAATGCTCACTAACAGATGTAAACTCTTTTGTTTACACTACAAAGCTTTTTTTTTTTTAAACTGAATTTCTGGGATTTTTAATTTCAGCTCATGAAACACTTGTTACATGTTGAGTTTATTTTTTTGTTCGGTGTAAAATAATTGCCTCCACCTTTCCATGGATTTAGACTAGGTTACTCTTTCCATGGATTTAGACTTTAGGTTACTCTTTCCATGGTTGGATTTAGCCTTGGTTACTCTTTCCATGGTTGGATTTAGACTTGGTTACTCTTTCCATGGTTGGATTTAGCCTTTAGGTTACTCTTTCCATGGTTGGATTTAGCCTTTAGGTTACTCTTTCCATGGATTTAGACTAGGTTACTCTTTCCATGGATTTAGACTAGGTTACCCTTTCCATGGATTTAGACTAGGTTACTCTTTCCATGGATTTAGACTTGGTTACTCTTTCCATGGATTTAGACTAGGTTACTCTTTCCATGGATTTAGACTTTAGGTTACTCTTTCCATGGATTTAGACTAGGTTACTCTTTCCATGGATTTAGACTTTAGGTCACTCTTTCCATGGATTTAGACTTTAGGTTACTCTTTCCATGGATTTAGACTTTAGGTTACTCATTCCATGGATTTAGACTAGGTTACTCTTTCCATGGATTTAGACTTTAGGTTACTCTTTCCATGGATTTAGACTTTAGGTTACTCTTTCCATGGATTTAGACTTTAGGTTACTCTTTCCATGGATTTAGACTAGGTTACTCTTTCCATGGATTTAGACTAGGTTACTCTTTCCATGGATTTAGACTAGGTTACTCTTTCCATGGATTTAGACTAGGTTACTCTTTCCATGGATTTAGACTAGGTTACTCTTTCCATGGATTTAGACTAGGTTACTCTTTCCATGGATTTAGACTAGGTTACTCTTTCCATGGATTTAGCCTTTAGGTTACTCTTTCCATGGATTTAGCCTTTAGGTTACTCTTTCCATGGATTTAGACTTTAGGTTACTCTTTCCATGGTTGGATTTAGACTTTAGGTTACTCTTTCCATGGTTGGATTTAGACTTTAGGTTACTCTTTCCATGGATTTAGCCTTTAGGTTACTCTTTCCATGGTTGGATTTAGACTTTAGGTTACTCTTTCCATGGTTGGATTTAGACTTTAGGTTACTCTTTCCATGGTTGGATTTAGACTTTAGGTTACTCTTTCCATGGTTGGATTTAGACTTTAGGTTACTCTTTCCATGGTTGGATTTAGACTTTAGGTTACTCTTTCCATGGTTGGATTTAGACTTTAGGTTACTCTTTCCATGGTTGGATTTAGACTTTAGGTTACTCTTTCCATGGTTGGATTTAGACTTTAGGTTACTCTTTCCATGGTTGGATTTAGACTTTAGGTTACTCTTTCCATGGTTGGATTTAGACTTTAGGTCACTCTTTCCATGGTTGGATTTAGACTTTAGGTTACTCTTTCCATGGTTGGATTTAGACTTTAGGTTACTCTTTCCATGGTTGGATTTAGACTTTAGGTCACTCTTTCCATGGTTGGATTTAGACTTTAGGTTACTCTTTCCATGGTTGGATTTAGCCTTTAGGTTACTCTTTCCATGGTTGGATTTAGACTTTAGGTTACTCTTTCCATGGTTGGATTTAGACTTTAGGTTACTCTTTCCATGGTTGGATTTAGCCTTTAGGTTACTCTTTCCATGGTTGGATTTAGACTTTAGGTTACTCTTTCCATGGTTGGATTTAGACTTTAGGTCACTCTTTCCATGGTTGGATTTAGACTTTAGGTTACTCTTTCCATGGTTGGATTTAGCCTTTAGGTTACTCTTTCCATGGTTGGATTTAGCCTTTAGGTTACTCTTTCCATGGTTGGATTTAGACTTTAGGTCACTCTTTCCATGGTTGGATTTAGCCTTTAGGTTACTCTTTCCATGGTTGGATTTAGCCTTTAGGTTACTCTTTCCATGGTTGGATTTAGACTTTAGGTTACTCTTTCCATGGTTGGATTTAGACTTTAGGTTACTCTTTCCATGGTTGGATTTAGCCTTTAGGTTGCTCTTTCCATGGTTGGATTTAGACTTTAGGTTACTGTTTCCATGGTTGGATTTAGACTTTAGGTTACTCTTTCCATGGTTGGATTTAGCCTTTAGGTTACTCTTTCCATGGTTGGATTTAGACTTTAGGTTACTCTTTCCATGGTTGGATTTAGCCTTTAGGTTACTCTTTCCATGGTTGGATTTAGACTTTAGGTTACTCTTTCCAATGGTTGGATTTAGACTTTAGGTTACTCTTTCCATGGTTGGATTTAGACTTTAGGTTACTCTTTCCATGGTTGGATTTAGACTTTAGGTCACTCTTTCCATGGTTGGATTTAGACTTTAGGTTACTCTTTCCATGGTTGGATTTAGACTTTAGGTTACTGTTTCCATGGTTGGATTTAGACTTTAGGTTACTATTTCCATGGTTGGATTTAGACTTTAGGTTACTGTTTCCATGGTTGGATTTAGACTTTAGGTTACTCTTTCCATGGTTGGATTTAGACTTTAGGTTACTCTTTCCATGGTTGGATTTAGACTTTAGGTTACTCTTTCCATGGTTGGATTTAGACTTTAGGTTACTCTTTCCATGGTTGGATTTAGACTTTAGGTTACTCTTTCCATGGTTGGATTTAGACTTTAGGTTACTCTTTCCATGGTTGGATTTAGACTTTAGGTTACTATTTCCATGGTTGGATTTAGCCTTTAGGTCACTCTGAAGAAAGGAAAAACATGCCTCATAATATGAAATAAAATATTCCGGTTTCAAACAATGAAGTATGTTATCGAAATGCATACGGCCTAAAGCTCCCATTGTAAAGTGGTGGGAGACGCCCTGACAGATTTTATTCCTGCACTTGAATGGTGAATAGGAGACACGCTTCAATTACCAGTTGAGAAATAAAAATAGTAGCTCTTCTTTTATCGAGCACCAAAACTGTTTTGAACACAAACGAATAGCATTTTAAAATGAACGGGCGTATAGAAGCACATGTTTTACTCCGGCAGGAACACGCTGAGGAGCTGCAGGGGAAACACCACTCTGTAGGTTGTGTTGGATACATAAGATGACAAACCAAAATACACACAGGCCAATTTTAATTGCACAAAACTATGCAAATGAACCTATAGATCAATAAGCACGCCGGTCATTATTTTATTATTTAGTAATGGGATTGTTTTTTTCTCCTGGACACTTTGGCCGGCAACAGTTTAAATGTTTTTATTTTTTTTATTTATTTTAGCTTTTCATGTTTTTCTACAACGAAAACCCTGGTGTCTCTGATTGAACTTAGGGCACCGCTATAGAGAGGTTCAAAACATGGCTGTCAAACACCGAGACTGAGAGAGGGGCTGAATCACCTGACTGACTGGCTTGGGCCCTGTGGGAGACTGTCTAGTCCCGAACCATCTGTCTGCCACTGTGTCTCTCTGCCACTGTCTGTCTGTCTGTTGCTATGTCTTTCTGTCTCTCTGATGCTATGTCTCTGCCTCTGTCGCTATGTCTTTCTGTCTCTGCCTCTGTCGCTATGTCTTTCTGTCTCTGCCTCTGTCGCTATGTCTTTCTGTCTCTGCCTCTGTCGCTATGTCTTTCTGTCTCTGCCTCTGTCGCTATGTCTTTCTGTCTCTGCGTCTGTCTCTATGTCTTTCTGTCTCTGCCTCTGCCTCTGTCGCTATGTCTTTCTGTCTCTGCCTCTGTCGCTATGTCTTTCTGTCTCTGCCTCTGTCGCTATGTCTTTCTGTCTCTGTCTCTGTCGCTATGTCTTTCTGTCTCTGCCTCTGTCGCTATGTCTTTCTGTCTCTGCCTCTGTCGCTATGTCTTTCTGTCTCTGCCTCTGTCGCTATGTCTTTCTGTCTCTGCCTCTGTCGCTATGTCTTTCTGTCTCTGCCTCTGTCTCTATGTCTTTCTGTCTTTGCCTCTGTCGCTATGTCTTTCTGTCTCTGCCTCTGTCGCTATGTCTTTCTGTCTCTGCCTCTGTCGCTATGTCTTTCTGTCTCTGCCTCTGTCGCTATGTCTTTCTGTCTCTGCCTCTGTCGCTATGTCTTTCTGTCTTTGCCTCTGATGCTATGTCTTTCTGTCTCTGCCTCTGCCTCTGTCGCTATGTCTTTCTGTCTTTGCCTCTGTCGCTATGTCTTTCTGTCTCTGCCTCTGTCGCTATGTCTTTCTGTCTCTGCCTCTGTCGCTATGTCTTTCTGTCTCTGCCTCTGTCGCTATGTCTTTCTGTCTCTGCCTCTGTCGCTATGTCTTTCTGTCTCTGCCTCTGTCGCTATGTCTTTCTGTCTCTGTCTCTGTCGCTATGTCTTTCTGTCTCTGTCTCTGTCGCTATGTCTTTCTGTCTCTGCCTCTGTCACTGTCTGTCTCTGTCGCTATGTCTTTCTGTCTCTGTCTCTGTCGCTATGTCTTTCTGTCTCTGCCTCTGTCACTATGTCTTTCTGTCTCTGCCTCTGTCGCTATGTCTTTCTGTCTCTGCCTCTGTCGCTATGTCTTTCTGTCTCTGCCTCTGTCGCTATGTCTTTCTGTCTCTGCCTCTGTCGCTATGTCTTTCTGTCTCTGCCTCTGTCGCTATGTCTTTCTGTCTCTGCCTCTGTCGCTATGTCTTTCTGTCTTTGCCTCTGATGCTATGTCTTTCTGTCTCTGCCTCTGCCTCTGTCGCTATGTCTTTCTGTCTTTGCCTCTGTCGCTATGTCTTTCTGTCTCTGCCTCTGTCGCTATGTCTTTCTGTCTCTGCCTCTGTCGCTATGTCTTTCTGTCTCTGCCTCTGTCGCTATGTCTTTCTGTCTCTGCCTCTGTCGCTATGTCTTTCTGTCTCTGTCTCTGTCGCTATGTCTTTCTGTCTCTGCCTCTGTCACTGTCTGTCTCTGTCGCTATGTCTTTCTGTCTCTGCCTCTGTCGCTATGTCTTTCTGTCTCTGCCTCTGTCGCTATGTCTTTCTGTCTCTGCCTCTGTCGCTATGTCTTTCTGTCTCTGCCTCTGTCGCTATGTCTTTCTGTCTCTGCCTCTGTCGCTATGTCTTTCTGTCTCTGCCTCTGTCGCTATGTCTTTCTGTCTCTGCCTCTGTCGCTATGTCTTTCTGTCTCTGCCTCTGTCGCTATGTCTTTCTGTCTCTGCCTCTGTCGCTATGTCTTTCTGTCTCTGCCTCTGTCGCTATGTCTTTCTGTCTCTGTCTCTGTCGCTATGTCTTTCTGTCTCTGCCTCTGTCGCTATGTCTTTCTGTCTCTGCCTCTGTCGCTATGTCTTTCTGTCTCTGCCTCTGTCGCTATGTCTTTCTGTCTCTGCCTCTGTCGCTATGTCTTTCTGTCTCTGTCTCTGTCGCTATGTCTTTCTGTCTCTGCCTCTGTCGCTATGTCTTTCTGTCTCTGCCTCTGTCGCTATGTCTTTCTGTCTCTGCCTCTGTCGCTATGTCTTTCTGTCTCTGCCTCTGTCGCTATGTCTTTCTGTCTCTGCCTCTGTCGCTATGTCTTTCTGTCTCTGCCTCTGTCTCTATGTCTTTCTGTCTCTGCCTCTGTCGCTATGTCTTTCTGTCTCTGCCTCTGTCACTATGTCTTTCTGTCTCTGCCTCTGTCACTATGTCTTTCTGTCTCTGCCTCTGTCGCTATGTCTTTCTGTCTCTGCCTCTGTCGCTATGTCTGTCTCTGTCTGTCTCTGCCTCTGTCGCTATGTCTTTCTGTCTCTGCCTCTGTCGCTATGTCTTTCTGTCTCTGCCTCTGTCGCTATGTCTTTCTGTCTCTGCCTCTGTCTCTGTCGCTATGTCTTTCTGCCTCTGTCGCTATGTCTTTCTGTCTCTGCCTCTGTCTCTGTCGCTATGTCTTTCTGTCTCTGCCTCTGTCGCTATGTCTTTCTGTCTCTGCCTCTGTCGCTATGTCTTTCTGTCTCTGCCTCTGTCGCTATGTCTTTCTGTCTCTGCCTCTGTCGCTATGTCTTTCTGTCTCTGCCTCTGTCGCTATGTCTTTCTGTCTCTGCCTCTGTCGCTATGTCTTTCTGTCTTTGCCTCTGATGCTATGTCTTTCTGTCTCTGCCTCTGCCTCTGTCGCTATGTCTTTCTGTCTTTGCCTCTGTCGCTATGTCTTTCTGTCTCTGCCTCTGTCGCTATGTCTTTCTGTCTCTGCCTCTGTCGCTATGTCTTTCTGTCTCTGCCTCTGTCGCTATGTCTTTCTGTCTCTGTTTCTTTCTGTGTCTTTGTCTCTGTCTGTCACTGTCTGTCTCTGTCGCTATGTCTTTCTGCCTCTTTCTCTCTGCTTCTGTCAGTCACTCTGCCTCTTTCTCTCTGCTTCTGTCAGTCACTCTGCCTCTTTCTCTCTGCTTCTGTCAGTCACTCTGCCTCTTTCTCTCTGCTTCTGTCAGTCACTCTGCCTCTTTCTCTCTGCCTCCGTTTCTCTCTCTCTCATTCATATCGTTTCACAACACTGAGTATTGGACAGTGTTATTGAATAACTCTGTGTTTGCTTCAGTTTGTCTTATTGCATATTTGACATTTTTTGTCTGTGGATATTTCATGTCAGAGCAGCATTGATTTTTATCTTCCTTGCCCCAGCTAGGGGGGACGTGTCTCTGTGCTTATGAGCCAGCGTCAGTGTGATCGTCTCGGCTCTCACGCTCAACAAACCATTTAGAATTAGGCTTTTAAGGGATTATGTGATCAATAAGAAGATGAATTAAAAATGAATCTCTCTCTCTCTCTAGGCTGTATTTCTCTCACATCTCCAATGTTTAATATAGGATACAGTCACACTGCAAGTTTGCCTGCTTTCGTATCGCTGCCATTTTGAAGTAGTAATCTACTCTGTTGTGTGTCGTGAACGCAGACTGTCACAAAGGCGTTGTGTCTCTTTGTGTTCTGGCTGCACCACTATGTAAGGAAACAAAGATATTATCATTTTAAGGCCTTTTTTAGTATTTTTGTTGCTCTAGATTGCATTAAATGACACTTACAGGTGTTTAAAAAAACACCCCGCAAAGATCTGTCGTTAGAGAGATGACGGTTCAGGCGACACTGACCTGGATGGCCAGAACAAGTAGGTTCAACTGATGTACTGCTTTAATAAACAGGTCTCTTCCTCTCTCTGCTGCTGACGACAAGAGGCCCTAAAACTGTCTGTTTGAGCCGCTCTAGGCCTAACTGGTAACATGGTAGTGTTGTTACTCAGTGTGTTTAATAAACAGGTCTCTTCCTCTCTCTACTGCTGACGACAAGAGGCCCTAAAACTGTCTGGTTGAGCCGCTCTCGGCCTGACTGGTAACATGGTAGTGTTGTTACTCAGTGTGTTTTGATCAAACGACAGCCCTGTTTAAACAAGGGACCCACTTCACATGGCTCAGAGTGGGGTCACAACGTGGTGTTATCATGACATTCGATTAACTCTGGACTAGCTTCTGTTGAAACAAGAGAACCAGTTAGATTGTGTTCCAGCCTGGGCCCGTTGGTCAGTAAGGTGAAGGAGTACCAGGTAGTTTATATTGATATATATATATTGTGTTCCAGCCTGGGCCCGTTGGTCAGTAAGGTGAAGGAGTACCAGGTAGTTTATATTGATATATATATTGTGTTCCAGCCTGGGCCCGTTGGTCAGTAAGGTGAAGGAGTACCAGGTAGTTTATATTGATATATATATATTGTGTTCCAGCCTGGGCCCGTTGGTCAGTAAGGTGAAGGAGTACCAGGTAGTTTATATTGATATATATATATATTGTGTTCCAGCCTGGGCCCGTTGGTCAGTAAGGTGAAGGAGTACCAGGTAGTTTATATTGATATATATATTGTGTTCCAGCCTGGGCCCGTTGGTCAGTAAGGTGAAGGAGTACCAGGTAGTTTATATTGATATATATATATTGTGTTCCAGCCTGGGCCCGTTGGTCAGTAAGGTGAAGGAGTACCAGGTAGTTTATATTGATATATATATTGTGTTCCAGCCTGGGCCCGTTGGTCAGTAAGGTGAAGGAGTACCAGGTAGTTTATATTGATATATATATATTGTGTTCCAGCCTGGGCCCGTTGGTCAGTAAGGTGAAGGAGTACCAGGTGGAGACTATAGTGGACACACTGTGTACCAACATGCTGGCAGACAAGGAGCAGCTCCGAGACATCTCCAGCATCGGACTGAAGACGGTCATAGGAGAACTGCCCCCGGCGTCCAGCGGTAAGTACCACCCTGACCTCTGACCTCTGTACCCCGATCACTTTTCCACTAGACACGGGCCTTCACAAAGCTGATCTTGGATCAGTTTTTCCTTCTCGTTTTAGTTCATGATGAGTAAGGTTATGTGGACCAGAGGGCCCGATCCATGATCTGATGGACTATCCCCTCTAGTGATGGTGTTGTAGTGTGTTAGGTAATGATCTGATGGGCTATCCCCTCTAGTGATGGTGTTGTAGTGTGTTAGGTAATGATCTGATGGGCTATCCCCTCTAGTGATGGTGTATTAGGTAATGAACTAATGGACTATCCCCTCTAGTGATGGTGTTGTAGTGTGTTAGGTAACGATCTGATGGACTATCCCCTCTAGTGATGGTGTTATAGGTAATGAACTGATGGACTATCCCCTCTAGTGATGGTGTTATAGGTAATGAACTGATGGACTATCCCCTCTAGTGATGGTGTTATAGGTAATGAACTGATGGACTATCCCCTCTAGTGATGGTGTTGTAGGTAATGATCTGATGGACTATCCCCTCTAGTGATGGTGTTGTAGTGTGTTAGGTAATGAACTGATGGACTATCTCCTCTAGTGATGGTGTTATAGGTAATGAACTGATGGACTATCCCCTCTAGTGATGGTGTTATAGGTAATGAACTGATGGACTATCCCCTCTAGTGATGGTGTTATAGCTAATGATCTGATGGACTATCCCCTCTAGTGATGGTGTTGTAGGTAATGATCTGATGGACTATCCCCTCTAGTGATGGTGTTGTAGTGTGTTAGGTAATGATCTGATGGGCTATCCCCTCTAGTGATGGTGTTTTAGTGTATTAGGTAATGAACTAATGGACTATCCCCTCTAGTGATGGTGTTGTAGGTAATGATCTGATGGACTATCCCCTCTAGTGATGGTGTTATAGGTAATGAACTGATGGACTATCCCCTCTAGTGATGGTGTTGTAGTGTGTTAGGTAACGATCTGATGGACTATCCCCTCTAGTGATGGTGTTATAGGTAATGAACTGATGGACTATCCCCTCTAGTGATGGTGTTATAGGTAATGAACTGATGGACTATCCCCTCTAGTGATGGTGTTGTAGGTAATGATCTGATGGACTATCCCCTCTAGTGATGGTGTTATAGGTAATGAACTGATGGACTATCCCCTCTAGTGATGGTGTTATAGGTAATGAACTGATGGACTATCCCCTCTAGTGATGGTGTTATAGGTAATGAACTGATGGACTATCCCCTCTAGTGATGGTGTTGTAGGTAATGATCTGATGGACTATCCCCTCTAGTGATGGTGTTATGGGTAATGAACTGATGGACTATCCCCTCTAGTGATGGTGTTATAGGTAATGAACTGATGGACTATCCCCTCTAGTGATGGTGTTATAGGTAATGAACTGATGGACTATCCCCTCTAGTGATGGTGTTATAGGTAATGAACTGATGGACTATCCCCTCTAGTGATGGTGTTATGGGTAATGAACTGATGGACTATCCCCTCTAGTGATGGTGTTATAGGTAATGGTCTGATGGACTATCCCCTCTAGTGACGGTGTTATAGGTAATGAACTGACGGACTCTCCCCTCTAGTGATGGTGTTGTAGGTAACGATCTGATGGACTATCCCCTCTAGTGATGGTGTTGTAGGTAATGATCTGATGGACTATCCCCTCTAGTGATGGTGTTGTAGTGTGTTAGGTAATGATCTGATGGGCTATCCCCTCTAGTGATGGTGTTTTAGTGTATTAGGTAATGAACTAATGGACTATCCCCTCTAGTGATGGTGTTGTAGGTAATGATCTGATGGACTATCCCCTCTAGTGATGGTGTTATAGGTAATGAACTGATGGACTATCCCCTCTAGTGATGGTGTTGTAGTGTGTTAGGTAACGATCTGATGGACTATCCCCTCTAGTGATGGTGTTATAGGTAATGAACTGACGGACTCTCCCCTCTTGCTAGATGTCCTCCTTACATCCTGGTTAATCTCCAGCTGTGTTCAGGCCTTTCCAAGTCATGTGGAGGGAGACATGGAGAAGAGAGCATCTGTTAACAGCTTAGCTGCTTCCCCATCACCTCCAGGCATCAGCCATCTTGGCTGACAGCAGTATGACTCATTTAGCTCACTCAGCCTCTTTCTGTCGCTCTCTGTCTTTCTCCTCTCCTCTCCAACCCCCTCCCCCTGTTTCTCTCCCTCCTCTCCAACCTCCTCCCCCTGTTTCTCTCTCTCCTCTCCACCCCCTCTCTCTCCCTCTCTCCTCTACCCCTCCGTCTCTCCTCTCCTCCACCCCTCCGTCTCTCCTCCACCTCTCCTCTCCCCCCCCCCAGGCTCGGCCCTGGCTGCCAGTGTGTGTAAAAAGATCACAGGCCGTCTGACCAGTGCCATCGCCAAGCAGGAGGATGTGTCAGTTCAGCTGGAGGCTCTGGACATCATGGCTGACATGCTCTGCAGGTTGGTGTGTGTTCTCCACTGTCTGACGATTGGGGTGTGTTCTCCACTGTCTGACTGTTGGTGTGTGTGTGTTCTCCACTGTCTGACTGTTGGTGTGTGTGTGTTCTCCACTGTCTGACTATTGGTGTGGTGTGTTCTCCACTGTCTGACTGTTGGTGTGTGTGTGTTCTCCACTGTCTGACTATTGGTGTGGTGTGTTCTCCACTGTCTGACTGTTGGTGTGGTGTGTTCTCCACTGTCTTACTGTTGGTGTGGTGTGTTCTCCACTGTCTGACCTCTGACCTGAACCCAGGTTGGTGTGTGTTCTCCACTGTCTGACTGCTGGTGTGTGTGTTCTCCACTGTCTGACTGTTGGTCTGGGCCCAGGTTGGTGTGTGTGTGTGTGTTCTCCACTGTCTGACCGCTGGTCTGGACCCAGGTTGGTGTGTGTGTGTGTGTGTGTGTTCTCCACTGTCTGACCGCTGGTCTGGACCCAGGTTGGTGTGTGTGTGTGTGTGTGTGTTCTCCACTGTCTGACCGCTGGTCTGAACCCAGGTTGGTGTGTGTTCTCCACTGTCTGACCGCTGGTCTGGACCCAGGTTGGTGTGTGTGTGTGTGTGTGTTCTCCACTGTCTGACAGCTGGTCTGAACCCAGGTTGGTGTGTGTTCTCCACTGTCTGACCGCTGGTCTGGACCCAGGTGTGTGTGTGTTCTCCACTGTCTGACCGCTGGTCTGAACCCATTATAGACTATAGATGGCCCTTTGTCATTGGATTACTTTATTAGTCAGTTGGATATCTAAATGTATTTCTGATTTCTGCCTGTAAAAATGAGTTTGGGACGGTCCAGGAATGTTCTGGAGTTATGTAACTGTTTCTGGACCAGGACGGTACAGTATATTTGACAAGACGGGACAGGAATTAATTTTCACTCCTGGTGCCAACCTCTAGTCTGCTGGTGAACTTTCACCCCTCCATCCTGTCCTGCCTGCTTCCACAGCTGACCAGACCCTACGTAGTCTATCATACCGCCTGATGACACTACATAACACTACTTAACATAGTGCTAACCTCTCTCCCTCTCCTCTAACAGACAGGGTGGTCTCCTGGTGAACTTTCACCCCTCCATCCTGTCCTGCCTGCTCCCTCAGCTGACCAGCCCCCGCCTGGCGGTGAGGAAGAGGACCATCATCGCTCTGGGTCACCTGGTCATGTCCTGTGGGAACCTGGTGTTTGTGGACCTGATTGAACACCTGCTGTCAGAGTTGTCTCGTAACGACTCCATGTCCACCACCCGTACCTACATCCAGTGTATCGCAGCCATCAGCAGACAGGCCGGACACCGGATCGGTGAGTTTCACGGAGACACACTGGGGAGGCGATAGAAGTCAATGTTGATAACGTAGTGGAATATCTTTCATTTTTCTAGTCGAACGGTTGACACAGAAACCCTGCTGTAATTAGTATTTCAATTTCAGGACATTTTGGACCTTTTTTTTTTTATATTTGGAAATGTCAAACAATTTAGCCAACATTTTCCCAGTTAATTACCCCTTCTTTAGGTGGCAGGGTAGCCTAGTGGTTAGAGGAAGGGTAGCCTAGTGGTTAGAGGCAGGGTAGCCTAGTGGTTAGAGGCAGGGTAGCCTAGTGGTTAGAGGCAGGTAGCCTAGTGGTTAGAGGCAGGGTAGCCTAGTGGTTAGAGGCAGGGTAGCCTAGTGGTTAGAGGCAGGGTAGCCTAGTGGTTAGAGGCAGGTAGCCTAGTGGTTAGAGGCAGGGTAGCCTAGTGGTTAGAGGCAGGTAGCCTAGTGTTTAGAGGCGGGGTAGCTTAGTGGTTAGAGGCGGGGTAGCCTAGTGGTTAGAGGCAGGGTAGCCTAGTGGTTAGAGGCGGGGTAGCTTAGTGGTTAGAGGCGGGGTAGCCTAGTGGTTAGAGGCGGGGTAGCCTAGTGTTTAGAGGCGGGGTAGCTTAGTGGTTAGAGGCAGGTAGCCTAGTGGTTAGAGGCGGGGTAGCTTAGTGGTTAGAGGCGGGGTAGCTTAGTGGTTAGAGGCAGGTAGCCTAGTGGTTAGAGGCGGGGTAGCTTAGTGGTTAGAGGCGGGGTAGCTTAGTGGTTAGAGGCGGGGTAGCCTAGTGTTTAGAGGCGGGGTAGCCTAGTGGTTAGAGGCGGGGTAGCCTAGTGGTTAGAGGCGGGGTAGCCTAGTGGTTAGAGGCGGGGTAGCTTAGTGGTTAGAGGCGGGGTAGCTTAGTGGTTAGAGGCGGGGTAGCCTAGTGGTTAGAGGCGGGGTAGCCTAGTGGTTAGAGGCGGGGTAGCCTAGTGGTTAGAGGCGGGGTAGCCTAGTGGTTAGAGGCGGGGTAGCCTAGTGGTTAGAGGCGGGGTAGCCTAGTGGTTAGAGGCGGGGTAGCCTAGTGGTTAGAGGCGGGGTAGCCTAGTGGTTAGAGGCGGGGTAGCCTAGTGGTTAGAGGCGGGGTAGCCTAGTGGTTAGAGGCAGGGTAGCCTAGTGGTTAGAGGCAGGGTAGCCTAGTGGTTAGAGGCAGGGTAGCCTAGTGGTTAGAGGCAGGGTAGCCTAGTGGTTAGAGGAGGGTAGCCTAGTGGTTAGAGGAAGGTGGCCTAGCGGTTAGAGGCGGGGTGGCCTAGCGGTTAGTGGCCTGGCTGTCGGAGACGGGGGGTGGCCTAGCGGTCAGAGGCGGGGTAGCCTAGCGGTTAGTGGCCTGGCGGTCGGAGGCGGGGGGTGGCCTAGTGGTTAGAGGCGGGGTAGCCTAACGGTTAGTGGCCTGGCGGTCGGAGGCGGGGGGTGGCCTAGTGGTTAGAGGCGGGGTAGCCTAGCGGTTAGTGGCCTGGCGGTCGGAGGCGGGGGGTGGCCTAGTGGTTAGAGGCGGGGGGTGGCCTAGTGGTTAGAGGCGGGGTAGCCTAGTGGTTAGAGGCGGGGTAGCCTAGCGGTTAGTGGCCTGGCGGTCAGAGGCGGGGGGTGGCCTAGTGGTTAGAGGCGGGGTAGCCTAGCGGTTAGTGGCCTGGCGGTCGGAGGCGGGGGGTGGCCTAGTGGTTAGAGGCGGGGTAGCCTAGCTGTTAGTGGCCTGGTGGTCGGAGGCGGGGGGTGGCCTAGTGGTTAGAGGCGGGGTAGCCTAGCGGTTAGTGGCCTGGCGGTCGGAGGCGGGGGGTGGCCTAGTGGTTAGAGGCGGGGTAGCCTAGCGGTTAGTTGCCTGGTGGTCGGAGGCGGGGGGTGGCCTAGTGGTTAGAAGCGGGGTAGCCTAGCGGTTAGTTGCCTGGTGGTCGGAGGCGGGGGGTGGCCTAGTGGTTAGAGGCGGGGTAGCCTAGCGGTTAGTGGCCTGGCGGTCGGAGGCGGGTGGTGGCCTTGTTCTTAACTGACTAGTTAAATAAAGGTAAAATAACTTAGAGACAGGGTAGCCTAGTGTTTAGAGGAAGGTAGCCATTTCCATTTGACTTCTTCTTTTTTTTAAAGAATAACCCCCGAAGGAAGTCATTGTCTCCTTGATGTTTGAGAGAAGCCATTACTTCTGGTCTGGGACGTGACAGTTTGACAGGAGACGGGAGAGTCTCCTCTTTCTGTCCTTATTTACCTGTCAATCTGTCACTTTCTCCTCTCTCTGGAAGAGTGGAGGAAGGAGAGTGTTTTTGTGGAGGGAAATGGAGAGAGAGAGAAGTCGTTGAGGCTAGCCTAGCTCCTCTTTTTCTCTCTCTCTTTTCTCCCACCCCATCAACCAATCACACGCTGTGTTTGATGAGCCAGGGACGGCAGTGATTTAAGATGTGCAAGATTACTTCAGTGAAGAGCAGCACTCCCAAAACTATTTGTCTCCTCGCTCTCCCGCCGGTCTCTCTCCATATCCTGCCATCCCCTGTTTTTAATTAACTTTTCTTGTCATCTTGAAAGAGCTCGCTCTACAATTTTGCTTAAAAAAAACACAAAAGCCTTTATCTAGCTGTAACTTGTAATTTGCTCTTCTCAGTGGGTTCTGGGCTTCTTTTTAAAGTCTGAGGCTTACTTCCCTTCATGTCCCATTTTTAGATGAAAGAATATGAAGCTGTTACTAATGGAGTGACAGCTAACATTCAGTTTGAATGGAATTTTTAATGTGTGTGTGTGTGTCCGTGTGTGTCCTCAGGTGAGTACTTGGAGAAGATCATTCCTCTGGTGGTGAAGTTCTGTAACATAGACGACGATGAGCTGAGAGAATACTGCATCCAGGCCTTCGAGTCCTTCGTCAGGAGGTGAGAGAGAGAGACACGCGTCCTATTTTTTTTTTAAACGTCTTCAGAGTTAGCCAAGGGGTATTTGTTTTTATGTCCAGAGAAACACAGAACGACAGGAAAAAGAATGAATCCCGGAATTCTCAGTGAACGTGGGTAATTTATTCACGTCCACCCTAAAGTGGGTTGACCTGTGTTGTGATTGGATGCTCTCGTCTCTCTCCTCGTCTACGTTTAGCCTCCCACTGTTTCTGTGATGAGAAGCCCTTTCATCCGGTTTATCTGGTGCCTTTTATGGATTATATCAAACAAGTGTTTGGGAGAGAGGGAGAACTAGTGTTGGGAGATGACTGTGCTGCTGTCTGTCCTCCCAGATTACCACGAGGAGAAGAAAGTCTGAGAGATGGTAGAGAGGGAGAACTAGTGTTGGGAGATGACTGTGGTGCTGTCTGTCCTCCCCAGATTACCACGAGGAGAAGAAAGGCTGAGAGATGGTAGAGAGGGAGAACTAGTGTTGGGAGATGACTGTGCTGCTGTCTGTCCTCCCCAGATTACCACGAGGAGAAGAAAGGCTGAGAGATGGTAGAGAGGGAGAACTAGTGTTGGGAGATGACTGTGCTGCTGTCTGTCCTCCCAGATTACCACGAGGAGAAGAAAGGCTGAGAGATGGTAGAGAGGGAGAACTAGTGTTGGGAGATGACTGTGGTGCTGTCTGTCCTCCCCAGATTACCACGAGGAGAAGAAAGGCTGAGAGATGGTAGAGAGGGAGAACTAGTGTTGGGAGATGACTGTGGTGCTGTCTGTCCTCCCCAGATTACCACGAGGAGAAGAGAGGCTGAGAGATGGTAGAGAGGGAGAACTAGTGTTGGGAGATGACTGTGCTGCTGTCTGTCCTCCCCAGATTACCACGAGGAGAAGAAAGGCTGAGAGATGGTAGAGAGGGAGAACTAGTGTTGGGAGATGACTGTGGTGCTGTCTGTCCTCCCCAGATTACCACGAGGAGAAGAAAGGCTGAGAGATGGTAGAGAGGGAGAACTAGTGTTGGGAGATGACTGTGGTGCTGTCTGTCCTCCCCAGATTACCACGAGGAGAAGAAAGTCTGAGAGATGGTAGAGAGGGAGAACTAGTGTTGGGAGATGACTGTGCTGCTGTCTGTCCTCCCCAGATTACCACGAGGAGAAGAAAGGCTGAGAGATGGTAGAGAGGGAGAACTAGTGTTGGGAGATGACTGTGGTGCTGTCCGTCCTCCCCAGATTACCACGAGGAGAAGAAAGGCTGAGAGATGGTAGAGAGGGAGAACTAGTGTTGGGAGATGACTGTGCTGCTGTCTGTCCTCCCCAGATTACCACGAGGAGAAGAAAGGCTGAGAGATGGTAGAGAGGGAGAACTAGTGTTGGGAGATGACTGTGCTGCTGTCTGTCCTCCCCAGATTACCACGAGGAGAAGAAAGGCTGAGAGATGGTAGAGAGGGAGAACTAGTGTTGGGAGATGACTGTGGTGCTGTCTGTCCTCCCCAGATTACCACGAGGAGAAGAAAGGCTGAGAGATGGTAGAGAGGGAGAACTAGTGTTGGGAGATGACTGTGGTGCTGTCCGTCCTCCCCAGATTACCACGAGGAGAAGAAAGGCTGAGAGATGGTAGAGAGGGAGAACTAGTGTTGGGAGATGACTGTGCTGCTGTCTGTCCTCCCCAGATTACCACGAGGAGAAGAAAGGCTGAGAGATGGTAGAGAGGGAGAACTAGTGTTGGGAGATGACTGTGGTGCTGTCCGTCCTCCCCAGATTACCACGAGGAGAAGAAAGGCTGAGAGATGGTAGAGAGGGAGAACTAGTGTTGGGAGATGACTGTGGTGCTGTCTGTCCTCCCCAGATTACCACGAGGAGAAGAAAGGCTGAGAGATGGTAGAGAGGGAGAACTAGTGTTGGGAGATGACTGTGGTGCTGTCTGTCCTCCCCAGATTACCACGAGGAGAAGAAAGGCTGAGAGATGGTAGAGAGGGAGAACTAGTGTTGGGAGATGACTGTGGTGCTGTCTGTCCTCCCCAGATTACCACGAGGAGAAGAAAGGCTGAGAGATGGTAGAGAGGGAGAACTAGTGTTGGGAGATGACTGTGGTGCTGTCTGTCCTCCCCAGATTACCACGAGGAGAAGAAAGGCTGAGAGATGGTAGAGAGGGAGAACTAGTGTTGGGAGATGACTGTGGTGCTCTCTGTCCTCCCCAGATTACCACGAGGAGAAGAAAGGCTGAGAGATGGTAGAGAGGGAGAACTAGTGTTGGGAGATGACTGTGGTGCTGTCCGTCCTCCCCAGATTACCATTTAGGAGAAGAAAGGCTGAGAGATGGTAGAGAGGGAGAACTAGTGTTGGGAGATGACTGTGGTGCTGTCCGTCCTCCCCAGATTACCACGAGGAGAAGAAAGGCTGAGAGATGGTAGAGAGGGAGAACTAGTGTTGGGAGATGACTGTGGTGCTGTCCGTCCTCCCCAGATTACCATTTAGGAGAAGAAAGGCTGAGAGATGGTAGAGAGGGAGAACTAGTGTTGGGAGATGACTGTGCTGCTGTCTGTCCTCCCCAGATTACCACGAGGAGAAGAAAGGCTGAGAGATGGTAGAGAGGGAGAACTAGTGTTGGGAGATGACTGTGGTGCTGTCTGTCCTCCCCAGATTACCACGAGGAGAAGAAAGGCTGAGAGATGGTAGAGAGGGAGAACTAGTGTTGGGAGATGACTGTGGTGCTGTCTGTCCTCCCAGATTACCACGAGGAGAAGAAAGGCTGAGAGATGGTAGAGAGGGAGAACTAGTGTTGGGAGATGACTGTGCTGCTGTCTGTCCTCCCAGATTACCACGAGGAGAAGAAAGGCTGAGAGATGGTAGAGAGGGAGAACTAGTGTTGGGAGATGACTGTGGTGCTGTCTGTCCTCCCAGATTACCACGAGGAGAAGAAAGGCTGAGAGATGGGAGTCTTCATTAGTGGAAACTAAACGCAACTCAACCATGAAGGACTTTTCAATCTCTCTCTCTCCCCAGGTGTCCAAAGGAGGTGTATCCACATGTGGGCACTGTCATCAGCATCTGTCTGAAGTATTTGACCTACGACCCCAACTATAACTACGATGACGAGGATGAAGATGAGAATGCCATGGATGCCGACGGAGCAGACGAAGACTATCAAGGTAAACTCTCTCTCTCTCACACATACACACTCTCTCACACACCACACACACTCTCACACTCTCTCACACACCACACACACACACACACACACACACACACACACACACACACACACACACACACACACACACACACACACACACTCTCTCCTCTCACACACCACACACACACACACTCTCTCACACACACACACTCTCACACTCTCTCACACACTCTCACACACCACACACACACACACACACTCTCTCACACTCTCTCACACTCTCTCACACACTCTCTCACACTCTCTCACAGACACACACACACACACACTCTCTCACACTCTCTCACACACACACACACACTCTCTCACACACCACACACACACACCACACACACACACTCTCTCACACTCTCTCACACACCACACACACTCAAGGTACTGTGAGAGCTCATGGTCATTCAACCTCAGGTTTATTTATTTATCCAGGTTAGTCTCGTTCAGATTATCAACTAGTTTTTTGGTGGTATATCGTATTTGTAAATAGCCACAGGATAGTTTTTTTCAATACCGTCAATTCTTTTTTAATATATTTTTTTATAAATGTGATTGTCTGTAGCTGCTAGTTAACACCTACAGTCAACTTGTTCAAGGCGTTAGGAGATCAAGCAGATGTCCTTCTTCATTTCACCTGACACATTGTTTTCCATTCGTTCCCCAGAACAGTTAAACCAGTCAGGTGTTTTTGTAAAAGAAAAAAGGCACAACAGGAGAAAGAGGGAGCCGGTTGAGTCCGTAGAGTTCTGTGTTTTGAGTCTCCGAGTCTCTGTTGTGCAGCACGTCAGGTGATAAAGTTACACTTGGGATGGAATTCACTACTAGAAGGAATTCACTACTAGATGGAATTCACTACTGGATGGAATTCACTACTAGATGGAATTCACTACTAGATGGAATTCACTACTAGATGGAATTCACTACTAGATGGAATTCACTACTAGATGGAATTGATGGAATTCACTACTAGATGGAATTCACTACTAGATGGAATTCACTACTAGATGGAATTCACTACTAGATGGAATTCACTACTAGATGGAATTCACTACTAGATGGAATTCACTACTAGATGGAATTCACTACTAGATGGAATTCACTACTAGATGGAATTCACTACTAGATGGAATTCACTACTAGATGGAATTCACTACTAGATGGAATTCACTACTAGGTGGAATTCACTACTAGATGGAATTCACTACTAGATGGAATTCACTACTAGATGGAATTCACTACTAGGTGGAATTCACTACTAGATGGAATTCACTACTAGATGGAATTCACTACTAGGTGGAATTCACTACTAGATGGAATTCACTACTAGATGGAATTCACTACTAGATGGAATTCACTACTAGATGTTTACCATCAGATATCTTCTAATGTCTTTCTGCCAGAAGTCACAGAGCTCTGGAGGTTTCTGAACAGCGGCCATTTTGTCCCTGTGCTTCCTGCCTAGTGTGTTGTCTCTCCTCCGTTCTTCTCCCCTCTGCTCCGTGTGCACATGATGCTCTTCTTTCAGAAAAGCATGCGTCACAAATTTGTTCATTTGCAAAAAAAATTCTCTCTTGCTTGTAAATGTCCACACTCACCGAAAATGACATCCAGGAGCTACTAGCTATGCTTGTAACTTTACATCCGGTAGCTACTAGCTATACTTGTGTAACTTTACATCGGGTAGCTACTAGCTATACTTGTGTAACTTTACATCCGGTAGCTACTAGCTATACTTGTGTAACTTTACATCGGGTAGCTACTAGCTATACTTGTGTAACTTTACATCCGGTAGCTACTAGCTATGCTTGTATAACTTTACATAAGGGTAGCTACTAGCTATACTTGTGTAACTTTACATCCGGTAGCTACTAGCTATGCTTGTAACTTTACATCCGGTAGCTACTAGCTATGCTTGTAACTTTACATCCGGTAGCTACTAGCTATGCTTGTGTAACTTTACATCCGGTAGCTACTAGCTATGCTTGTAACTTTACATCCGGTAGCTACTAGCTATGCTTGTGTAACTTTACATTGGGTAGCTACTAGCTATGCTTGCTACATTGGGTAGCTACTAGCTATGCTTGTATAACTTTACATCCGGTAGCTACTAGCTATGCTTGTGTAACTTTACATCCGGTAGCTACTAGCTATGCTTGTGTTACTTTACATCCGGTAGCTACTAGCTATGCTTGTGTAACTTTACATCCGGTAGCCACTAGCTTTGCTTGTGTTACTTTACATTGGGTAGCTACTAGCTATGCTTGCTACATTGGGTAGCTACTAGCTATACTTGTATAACTCTACATCCGGTAGCTACTAGCTATGCTTGTTACTTTACATTGGGTAGCTACTAGCTATACTTGTAACTAGCTATGCTTGTATAACTTTTATGAGCTGGGTTTGCCCGTCTTCGCAATTTAGTTTATGCTCGTTTGCGCTCCTTAGCATTTAGAGATGTGATTTCGCTATTACTTGTCCTAATTCTGTTAGCATTCTGGTAGCAGAGACCCAATGGGCTTTTCTTTTTAGCGCCCCCTTGTGTGCTATGTCGGTAATAGTGTAAATCCCGGGATGGCAGATGAACGGTATGACAATCTGTATACCGCCCAAGCCTGCTATCAGCCTGCTATCAGCCTGCTATCAGCCTACTCTCAGCCTGCTATCAGCCTGCTATCAGCCTGCTATCAGCCTGCTATCAGCCTGCTATCAGCCTGCTATCAGCCTGCTATCAGCCTGCTATCAGCCTGCTATCAGCCTACTCTCAGCCTACTCTCAGCCTGCTATCAGCCTGCTATCAGCCTACTCTCAGCCTGCTATCAGCCTGCTATCAGCCTGCTATCAGCCTACTATCAGCCTGCTATCAGCCTGCTATCAGCCTGCTATCAGCCTGCTATCAGCCTGCTATCAAGGTTTTACACCTTTATTTACATCCCCCTCAGGGACAATCAAGAAAGGTATTGCCACATCTCTAATAATAACCTCCTCCACTTGTTAAGAAGAGGAATATAGGACTCTTCATCACTTCAGGAGATGTGTGTGTGTGTGTGTATGTGTATATATATGTATGTGTATATATATATATATATATACACACACACACATCTCCTATATATATGTGTATTTATAGCTAGACTCTTCATCACTTCAGGAGAGACCTATAGGACTCTTCATCACTTCAGGAGAGGTGTGTGTGTGTATATATATATATATGACTCTTCACCACTTCAGGAGAGAGCTATAGGACTCGTCTCTTCAGCGATCTGCCCCCGTGTGAGAGAAGTTAGAACTAGTTCTATCTATTAAATGTGTCTTCCATTTTCAGGAGTCTTACTGTGTGCAGAATAACCCCCAGTTGTAAGTCCCCACTGCACTGACACGGTTAGTGTGTCGTTTGTTGCTTTGACTGTAAGAGCTCAGCCAGAAAGACAATCTGTTGCTTGGCCATGCATGAGCACTGTGAAATAAACATAGAATAATGGACTAAATATTGAAGGCAGCCAGCCAGCCTCCCTCTCTCTCTCCCTCCCTCTGTCTCCCCTCTGTCTCCCCTCTGTCTCCCCTCTGTCTCCCCTCTGTCTCTCTCCCTCCCTCTGTCTCTCTCCCTCCCTCTGTCTCTCTCCCTCCCTCTGTCTCTCTCCCTCCCTCTGTCTCTCTCCCTCCCTCTGTCTCTCTCCCTCCCTCTGTCTCTCTCCCTCCCTCTGTCTCTCTCCCTCCCTCTGTCTCTCTCCCTCCCTCTGTCTCTCTCCCTCCCTCTGTCTCTCTCCCTCCGTCTCTCTCCCTCCCTCTGTCTCTCTCCCTCCCTCTGTCTCTCTCCCTCCCTCTGTCTCTCTCCCTCCCTCTGTCTCTCTCCCTCCCTCTGTCTCCCTCCCTCTGTCTCTCTCCCTCCCTCTGTCTCCCTCCCTCTGTCTCTCTCCCTCCCTCTGTCTCCCCTCTGTCTCTCTCCCTCCCTCTGTCTCCCCTCTGTCTCTCTCCCTCCCTCTGTCTCCCCTCTGTCTCTCTCCCTCCCTCTGTCTCCCCTCTGTCTCTCTCCCTCCCTCTGTCTCCCCTCTGTCTCTCTCCCTCCCTCTGTCTCCCCTCTGTCTCTCTCCCTCCCTCTGTCTCCCCTCTGTCTCTCTCCCTCTCTCTCTCCCTCCCTCTGTCTCTCTCCTTGCCTTGTTATGAGACTGAATGTTATTATCTACAGTCTGAATGGAGGACTGCTATTGGAGCAGGTAATGCTAGCTGTTTTCAGCAGGCCTCCTGTCATTACATCTACTATAGCTGATAGATGGCTCTCTGTCCTTGTCATCACTAGCAGTGTGTGAGGACTGAGGACCAGACAGGCTTTTGTGATGTCACCTTGTTGAAGCTTTCGCCTGAGTCTTCTCCTGTAACACTGTTCCTCCCAGGCGGGTGCATCTTATACTGTGTTGCTGAGTCTCTCCCCTTCCTCCTCTCTGTCCCCTTCCTCCTCTCTGTCCCCTTCCTCCACTCTGTCCCCTTCCTCCTCTCTGTCCCCCTTCCTCCTCTCTGTCCCCTTCCTCCTCTCTGTCTCCTTCCTCCTCTCTTCCCTGACTCACACACTCTCTGGTTGTCGTGTCTCTCCACCAACCATAGTGTATGCTCCCAGAATGCTGAAGTATTTCATTTATAAAGTGGCTCTTGACAACGAGTGTTTTTTTGGAGCCTGGAGTGTTGCTCGTATCTTCTACAGCACTAAGCTTTAGCACCGTTTGCCAGTCATCCATAAATCATATTCTTACTTATTCCTATTGGCTGCTTCCTTTAATAATGAATGGTGCTGACTGGCTGGCTGTGTGTAGCTAGCTTGTAAACAGGCCCAGGGCAGCACAGTGTTGGGACTAGCCTCCTAGTCTCATCAGGCCCAGGGCAGCACAGTGTTGGGACTAGCCTCCTAGTCTCATCAGGCCCAGGGCAGCACAGTGTTGGGACTAGCCTCATCAGGTCCAGGGTAGGACAGTGTTGGGACTGGTCTCATCAGGCCCAGGGCAGCACAGTGTTGGGACTGGTCTCATCAGGCCCAGGGCAGCACAGTGTTGGGACTAGCCTCATCAGGCCCAGGGCAGCACAGTGTTGGGACTAGTCTCATCAGGCCCAGGGCAGCACAGTGTTGGGACTAGTCTCATCAGGCCCAGGGCAGCGCAGTGTTGGGACTAGCCTCATTAGGCCCAGGGCAGCACAGTGTTGGGACTAGCCTCATCAGGCCCAGGGTAGCACAGTGTTGGGACTAGCCTCATCAGGCCCAGGGTAGCACAGTGTTGGGACTAGCCTCATCAGGCCCAGGGCAGCACAGTGTTGGGACTAGCCTCATCAGGCCCAGGGCAGCACAGTGTTGGGACTAGCCTCATCAGGCCCAGGGCAGCACAGTGTTGGGACTAGCCTCATCAGGCCCAGGGCAGCACAGTGTTGGGACTAGCCTCCTAGCCTCATCAGGCCCAGGGTAGCACAGTGTAGGGACTAGCCTCGTGGCCTCATCAGGCCCAGGGTAGCACAGTGTAGGGACTAGCCTCATCAGGCACAGGGCAGCACAGTGCTGGGACTAGCCTCGTGGTCTCATCAGGCCCAGGGCAGTACAGTGTTGGGACTAGCTTCATCAGGCCCAGGGCAGCACAGTGTTGGGACTAGCCTCCTAGCCTCATCAGGCCCAGGGTAGCACAGTGTTGGGACTAGCCTCATCAGGCACAGGGCAGCACAGTGCTGGGACTAGCCTCGTGGCCTCATCAGGCCCAGGGTAGCACAGTGTAGGGACTAGCCTCATCAGGCACAGGGCAGCACAGTGCTGGGACTAGCCTCGTGGTCTCATCAGGCCCAGGGCAGTACAGTGTTGGGACTAGCCTCATCAGGCCCATGGCAGCACAGTGTTGGGACTAGCCTCATCAGGCCCAGGGCAGCACAGTGTTGGGACTAGCCTCATCAGGCCCAGGGCAGCACAGTGTTGGGACTAGTCTCATCAGGCACAGGGCAGCACAGTGCTGGGACTAGCCTCGTGGTCTCATCAGGCCCAGGGCAGTACAGTGTTGGGACTAGCCTCATCAGGCCCAGGGCAGCACAGTGTTGGGACTAGCCTCCTAGTCTGTGATGATTGAGTGTATCTCTGTCAAACTTCACAGGTCAAATCTCATTGGAAGGATTTGAGGTTAGGCCCTGGAACAACCATGTGATGACAGTATTGTTTGTGGTCGTCAGGTGGTCGTCAGGTTGTCTCTCTAGACTAGTAGATGTGCTGTGTGTAACCTGTTTGAGATGTGGTTGTCAGGTGGTAGTCAGGATGGTAGTAAGGTGGCAGTCGGGTGGTAACCAGGTGGTCGCTCTAGACTAGTAGATGTGCTGTGTGTAACCTCTGTTTAAGATGTGGTAGTCAGGTGGTTGTCAGGTGGTAACCAGGTGGTCGCTCTAGACTAGTAGATGTGCTGTGTGTAACCTGTGTTTGAGATGTGGTAGTCAGGTGGTCGCTCTAGACTAGTAGATGTGCTGTGTGTAACCTCTGTTTAAGATGTGGTAGTCAGGTGGTTGTCGGGTGGTAACCAGGTGGTCGCTCTAGACTAGTAGATGTGCTGTGTGTAACCTCTGTTTAAGATGTGGTAGTCAGGTGGTCTCTCTAGACTAGTAGATGTGCTGTGTGTAACCTGTGTTTGAGATGTGGTAGTCAGGTGGTCGCTCTAGACTAGTAGATGTGCTGTGTGTAACCTCTGTTTAAGATGTGGTAGTCAGGTGGTTGTCGGGTGGTCGTGAGGTGGTAGTCAGGTGGTCGTCAGGTTGTCGCTCTAGACTAGTAGATGTGCTGTGTGTAACCTAATGTTTAAGATGTGGTAGTCGGGTGGTCGTGAGGTGGTAGTCAGGTGGTCGTCAGGTGGTCTCTCTAGATTAGTAGATGTGCTGTGTGTAACCTGTGTTTGAGATGTGGTCGTCAGGTGGTCGTGAGGTGGTAGTCAGGTGGTCGTGAGGTGGTAGTCAGGATGGTAGTCAGGTGGTCGTGAGGTGGTAGTCAGGTGGTCTCTCTAGATTAGTAGATGTGCTGTGTGTAACCTGTGTTTGAGATGTGGTCGTCAGGTGGTCGTGAGGTGGTAGTCAGGTGGTCGCTCTAGATTAGTAGATGTGCTGTGTGTAACCTGTGTTTGAGATGTGGTAGTCAGGTGGTCGTGAGGTGGTAGTCAGGTGGTCGTGAGGTGGTAGTCAGGTGGTCTCTCTAGATTAGTAGATGTGCTGTGTGTAACCTGTGTTTGAGATGTGGTTGTCAGGTGGTCGTGAGGTGGTAGTCAGGATGGTAGTCAGGTGGTCGTGAGGTGGTAGTCAGGTGGTCGCTCTAGACTAGTAGCTGTGCTGTGTGTAACCTGTGTTTGAGATGTGGTTGTCAGGTGGTCGTGAGGTGGTAGTCAGGTGGTCGCTCTAGACTAGTAGATGTGCTGTGTGTAACCTGTGTTTGAGATGTGGTAGTCAGGTGGTTGTCAGGTGGTAGCCAGGTGGTCTCTCTAGACTAGTAGCTGTGCTGTGTGTAACCTGTGTTTGAGATGTGGTCGTCAGGTGGTCGCTCTAGACTAGTAGCTGTGCTGTGTGTAACCTGTGTTTGAGATGTTGGTGTTTTCTACCAGCTAATGTAACTATTGTCATTCGTTCTAATACTTAACACAGTCTAGCAGCAGTTATTATCTAACCTCACATTCCCACCGCCCTTTGACCTCTGACCTTTTTTAAAAAATTTTTACAGGAAGTGATGACGAGTACAGCGACGACGACGACATGAGCTGGAAGGTTCGCCGTGCGGCCGCCAAGTGTCTGGACGCCGTGGTCAGCACACGCCACGAGATGCTGCCTGAGTTCTACCGGACCGTGTCGCCCGCGCTCATCGCCCGCTTCAAGGCACACACACACACACACACACACTACCTCTGTGCTCCTCTAGGTCTACATCTTCCAGGGAGTTTTACCTAGCCGTTGGGCATCTGTTTTGTGTTTGTTTGTTTGCTCTCTGAGTCGAGGCCGAGTTACTAAAAAGTAAAAGCACTTTGATATCAACAGTTGTCACAAAAAGGGCTTTTATCAATACAATTTGATTGGCTGATGTATTGATTGTAGGAGCGGGAGGAGAACGTGAAGGCTGATGTATTGATTGGTGGATTGTAGGAGCGGGAGGAGAACGTGAAGGCTGATGTATTGATTGTAGGAGCGGGAGGAGAACGTGAAGGCTGATGTATTGATTGTAGGAGCGGGAGGAGAACGTGAAGGCTGATGTATTGATTGGTGGATTGTAGGAGCGGGAGGAGAACGTGAAGGTTGATGTATTGATTGTAGGAGCGGGAGGAGAACGTGAAGGCTGATGTATTGATTGTAGGAGCGGGAGGAGAACGTGAAGGCTGATGTATGGATTGTAGGAGCGGGAGGAGAACGTGAAGGCTGATGTATTGATTGTAGGAGCGGGAGGAGAACGTGAAGGCTGATGTATGGATTGTAGGAGCGGGAGGAGAACGTGAAGGCTGATGTATTGATTGTAGGAGCGGGAGGAGAACGTGAAGGCTGATGTATTGATTGTAGGAGCGGGAGGAGAACGTGAAGGCTGATGTATTGACTGTAGGAGCGGGAGGAGAACGTGAAGGCTGACGTATTGATTGATGTATTCATTGTAGGAGCGGGAGGAGAATGTGAAGGCTGACGTATTGATTGATGTATTGATTGTAGGAGCGGGAGGAGAACGTGAAGGCTGATGTATTGATTGGTGGAGCGGGAGGAGAACGTGAAGGCTGATGTATTGACTGATATATTGATTGTAGGAGCGGGAGGAGAACGTGAAGGCTGATGTATGGATTGTAGGAGCGGGAGGAGAACGTGAAGGCTGATGTATTGATTGGTGGATTGTAGGAGCGGGAGGAGAACGTGAAGGCTGATGTATTGACTGATGTATAGATTGTGGGAGCGGGAGGAGAACGTGAAGGCTGATGTATTGGCTGATGTATTGATTGTAGGAGCGGGAGGAGAACGTGAAGGCTGTATTGGCTGATGTATTGATTGTAGGAGCGGGAGGAGAACGTGAAGGCTGATGTATTGACTGATGTATTGATTGTAGGAGCGGGAGGAGAACGTGAAGGCTGATGTATTGATTGTAGGAGCGGGAGGAGAACGTGAAGGCTGATGTATTGATTGTAGGAGTGGGAGGAGAACGTGAAGGCTGTATTATTTGTAGGAGCGGGAGGAGAACGTGAAGGCTGATGTATGGATTGTAGGAGCGGGAGGAGAACGTGAAGGCTGATGTATTCATTGTAGGAGCGGGAGGAGAATGTGAAGGCTGACGTATTGATTGATGTATTGATTGTAGGAGCGGGAGGAGAACGTGAAGGCTGATGTATTGATTGGTGGATTGTAGGAGCGGGAGGAGAACGTGAAGGCTGTATTGATTTTAGGAGCGGGAGGAGAACGTGAAGGCTGATGTATTGATTGTAGGAGCGGGAGGAGAACGTGAAGGCTGATGTATTGATTGTAGGAGCGGGAGGAGAACGTGAAGGCTGATGTATTGATTGTAGGAGCGGGAGGAGAACGTGAAGGCTGATGTATTGATTGGTGGATTGTAGGAGCGGGAGGAGAACGTGAAGGCTGATGTATGGATTGTAGGAGCGGGAGGAGAACGTGAAGGCTGATGTATGGATTGTAGGAGCGGGAGGAGAACGTGAAGGCTGATGTATTGATTGTAGGAGCGGGAGGAGAACGTGAAGGCTGACGTATTGATTGATGTATTGATTGTAGGAGCGGGAGGAGAACGTGAAGGCTGATGTATTGATTGTTGGATTGTAGGAGCGGGAGGAGAACGTGAAGGCTGATGTATTGATTGTAGGAGCGGGAGGAGAACGTAAAGGCTGATGTATTGATTGGTGGATTGTAGGAGCGGGAGGAGAACGTGAAGGCTGTATTATTTGTAGGAGCGGGAGGAGAACCTGAAGGCTGATGTATGGATTGTAGGAGCGGGAGGAGAACGTGAAGGCTGATGTATTGATTGTAGGAGCGGGAGGAGAACGTGAAGGCTGATGTATTGATTGTAGGAGCGGGAGGAGAACGTGAAGGCTGATGTATTGATTGTAGGAGCGGGAGGAGAACGTGAAGGCTGATGTATTGATTGGTGGATTGTAGGAGCGGGAGGAGAACGTGAAGGCTGATGTATGGATTGTAGGAGCGGGAGGAGAACGTGAAGGCTGATGTATGGATTGTAGGAGCGGGAGGAGAACGTGAAGACTGATGTATTGATTGTAGGAGCGGGAGGAGAACGTGAAGGCTGACGTATTGATTGATGTATTGATTGTAGGAGCGGGAGGAGAACGTGAAGGCTGATGTATTGATTGTTGGATTGTAGGAGCGGGAGGAGAACGTGAAGGCTGATGTATTGATTGTTGGATTGTAGGAGCGGGAGGAGAATGTGAAGGTTGGTGTATTGATTGTAGGAGCGGGAGGAGAACGTGAAGGCTGATGTATTGACTGATGTATTGATTGTAGGAGCGGGAGGAGAACGTGAAGGCTGATGTATTGGCTGATGTATTGATTGGTGGATTGTAGGAGCGGGAGGAGAACGTGAAGGCTGATGTATTGATTGTAGGAGCGGGAGGAGAACGTGAAGGCTGATGTATTGATTGTAGGAGCAGGAGGAGAACGTGAAGGCTGATGTATAGATTGTAGGAGCGGGAGGAGAACGTGAAGGCTGATGTATTGATTGGTGGAGCGGGAGGAGAACGTGAAGGCTGATGTATTGACTGATGTATTGATTGTAGGAGCGGGAGGAGAACGTGAAGGCTGATGTATTGATTGGTGGATTGTAGGAGCGGGAGGAGAACGTGAAGGCTGATGTATTGACTGATGTATAGATTGTGGGAGCGGGAGGAGAACGTGAAGGCTGATGTATTGATTGGTGGATTGTAGAAGCGGGAGGAGAATGTGAAGGCTGATATATTGATTGTAGGAGCGGGAGGAGAACGTGAAGGTTGGTGTATTGATTGTAGGAGCGGGACGAGAACGTGAAGGCTGATGTATTGATTGTAGGAGCGGGAGGAGAACGTGAAGGCTGATGTATTGATTGTAGGAGCGGGAGGAGAACGTGAAGGCTGATGTATTGATTGTAGGAGCGGGAGGAGAACGTGAAGGCTGATGTATTGACTGATGTATTGATTGTAGGAGTGGGAGGAGAACGTGAAGGCTGATGTATTGGCTGATGTATTGATTGTAGGAGCGGGAGGAGAACGTGAAGGCTGACGTGTTCCATGCCTACCTGTCGTTGCTGAAGCAGACACGTCCTGCTCAGAGCTGGCTGTGTGACCCAGATGCCATGGAACAGGGAGAGACTCCGCTCACCATGCTGCAGAACCAGGTAAAACACACAGAGAGAGAGAGAGCGAGAGGCACCGCCCAGACCTTAAGTTCTACAAGCCAATGGTGGGTGAGGTTCTTTTAGCCAAGGATCCTAAATATGTGCCGTGTGATATTTCAAAAATACACATTTTCGGGCTGTTTTGGCACGTTCCCTACTAGCCTGGTCTTAAAGATACTACCTGGTTACCTGTATTAATGGTACTACCTGGTTACCTGTATTAATGATACTACCTGGTTACCTGTATTAATGATACTACCTGGTTACCTGTGTTAATGGTACTACCTGGTTACCTGTGTTAATGGTACTACCTGGTTACCTGTATTAATACACACACACACACACACACACACACACACACACACACACACACACACACACACACACACACACAGAGAGAGAGTAGTATGTCTATCTCCTATTGGTAGTTCTAGTATGTATTAGTCAGTATATCTATATCTCCTAGTGGTAGTATGTATTAGTCAGTGGTATGTCTATATCTCCTAGTGGTAGTATGTATTAGTCAGTGGTATATCTATATCTCCTAGTGGTAGTATGTATTAGTCAGTGGTATGTCTATATCTCCTAGTGGTAGTATGTATTAGTCAGTGGTATGTCTATATCTCCTAGTGGTAGTATGTATTAGTCAGTGGTATATCTATATCTCCTAGTGGTAGTATGTATTAGTCAGTGGTATATCTATATCTCCTAGTGGTAGTATGTATTAGTCAGTGGTATGTCTATATCTCCTAGTGGTAGTATGTATTAGTCAGTAGTATATCTATATCTCCTAGTGGTAGTATGTATTAGTCAGTGGTATATCTATATCTCCTAGTAGTAGTATGTATTAGTCAGTGGTATATCTATATCTCCTAGTGGTAGTATGTATTAGTCAGTATATCTATATATCCTAGTGGTAGTTCTAGTATATCTATATCTCCTAGTTGTAGTATGTATTAGTCAGTGGTATGTCTATATCTCCTAGTGGTAGTATGTATTAGTCAGTATGTCTATATCTCCTAGTGGTAGTATGTATTAGTCAGTGGTATGTCTATATCTCCTAGTGGTAGTATGTATTAGTCAGTGGTATATCTATATCTCCTAGTGGTAGTATGTATTAGTCAGTGGTATGTCTATATCTCCTAGTGGTAGTATGTATTAGTCAGTGGTATGTCTATATCTCCTAGTGGTAGTATGTATTAGTCAGTGGTATATCTATATCTCCTAGTGGTAGTATGTATTAGTCAGTATATCTATATATCCTAGTGGTAGTTCTAGTATATCTATATCTCCTAGTTGTAGTATGTATTAGTCAGTGGTATGTCTATATCTCCTAGTGGTAGTATGTATTAGTCAGTATGTCTATATCTCCTAGTGGTAGTATGTATTAGTCAGTGGTATATCTATATCTCCTAGTGGTAGTATGTATTAGTCAGTGGTATATCTATATCTCCTAGTGGTAGTATGTATTAGTCAGTGGTATATCTATATCTCCTAGTGGTAGTATGTATTAGTCAGTGGTATGTCTATATCTCCTAGTGGTAGTATGTATTAGTCAGTGGTATGTCTATATCTCCTAGTGGTAGTATGTATTAGTCAGTGGTATGTCTATATCTCCTAGTGGTAGTATGTATTAGTCAGTGGTATGTCTATATCTCCTAGTGGTAGTATGTATTAGTCAGTGGTATGTCTATATCTCCTAGTGGTAGTATGTATTAGTCAGTGGTATATCTATATCTCCTAGTGGTAGTATGTATTAGTCAGTGGTATATCTATATCTCCTAGTGGTAGTATGTATTAGTCAGTGGTATGTCTATATCTCCTAGTGGTAGTATGTATTAGTCAGTATGTCTATATCTCCTAGTGGTAGTATGTATTAGTCAGTGGTATGTCTATATCTCCTAGTGGTAGTATGTATTAGTCAGTATGTATTAGTCAGTATATCTATATCTCCTAGTGGTAGTATGTATTAGTCAGTGGTATGTCTATATCTCCTAGTGGTAGTATGTATTAGTCAGTGGTATGTCTATATCTCCTAGTGGTAGTATGTATTAGTCAGTGGTATATCTATATCTCCTAGTGGTAGTATGTATTAGTCAGTGGTATGTCTATATCTCCTAGTGGTAGTATGTATTAGTCAGTGGTATGTCTATATCTCCTAGTGGTAGTATGTATTAGTCAGTAGTATGTCTATATCTCCTAGTAGTAGTATGTATTAGTCAGTGGTATGTCTATATCTCCTAGTGGTAGTATGTATTAGTCAGTATATCTATATCTCCTAGTGGTAGTATGTATTAGTCAGTGGTATGTCTATATCTCCTAGTGGTAGTATGTATTAGTCAGTATATCTATATCTCCTAGTGGTAGTATGTATTAGTCAGTGGTATGTCTATATCTCCTAGTGGTAGTATGTATTAGTCAGTGGTATGTCTATATCTCCTAGTGGTAGTATGTATTAGTCAGTGGTATGTCTATATCTCCTAGTGGTAGTATGTATTAGTCAGTATGTCTATATCTCCTAGTGGTAGTATGTATTAGTCAGTGGTATGTCTATATCTCCTAGTGGTAGTATGTATTAGTCAGTGGTATATCTATATCTCCTAGTGGTAGTATGTATTAGTCAGTATATCTATATCTCCTAGTGGTAGTATGTATTAGTCAGTGGTATGTCTATATCTCCTAGTGGTAGTATGTATTAGTCAGTGGTATGTCTATATCTCCTAGTGGTAGTATGTATTAGTCAGTGGTATATCTATATCTCCTAGTGGTAGTATGTATTAGTCAGTGGTATGTCTATATCTCCTAGTGGTAGTATGTATTAGTCAGTGGTATATCTATATCTCCTAGTGGTAGTATGTATTAGTCAGTGGTATATCTATATCTCCTAGTGGTAGTATGTATTAGTCAGTGGTATATCTATATCTCCTAGTGGTAGTATGTATTAGTCAGTGGTATATCTATATCTCCTAGTGGTAGTATGTATTAGTCAGTGGTATGTCTATATCTCCTAGTGGTAGTATGTATTAGTCAGTATATCTATATCTCCTAGTGGTAGTATGTATTAGTCAGTGGTATATCTATATCTCCTAGTGGTAGTATGTATTAGTCAGTGGTATGTCTATATCTCCTAGTGGTAGTATGTATTAGTCAGTGGTATATCTATATCTCCTAGTGGTAGTATGTATTAGTCAGTGGTATGTCTATATCTCCTAGTGGTAGTATGTATTAGTCAGTGGTATATCTATATCTCCTAGTGGTAGTATGTATTAGTCAGTGGTATATCTATATCTCCTAGTGGTAGTATGTATTAGTCAGTGGTATGTCTATATCTCCTAGTGGTAGTATGTATTAGTCAGTATGTCTTAGTCAGTATGTATTAGTCAGTATGTCTATATATCCTAGTGGTAGTTGTAGTATGTCTATATCTCCTAGTGGTAGTATGTATTAGTCAGTATGTATTAGTCAGTATGTATTAGTCAGTATGTATTAGTCAGTATGTCTATATCTCCTAGCGGTAGTTGTAGTGTGTATTAGTCAGTGTGTATTAGTCAGTATGTATTAGTCAGTATGTATTAGTCAGTATGTCTATATCTCCTAGCGGTAGTTGTAGTATGTATTAGTCAGTGGTATGTCTGATATTTCTCCCTCCCTCCGGGTGCTGCTGCAGGTGCCAATGATCGTTAAGGCCCTGCATAAGCAGATGAAGGAGAAAAGTGTCAAGACACGACAGTGCTGCTTCAACATGCTGACGGAGCTGGTCAACGTGCTGCCTGGAGCCCTCACACAACATATCCCTGTCCTCGTACCAGGTAGGATACTACCCTAACCCTGGAGGCCTCACACAACATATCCCTGTCCTCGTACCAGGTAGGATACTACCCTAACCCTGGAGCCCTCGCACAACATATCCCTGTCCTCGTACCAGGTAGGATACTACCCTAACCCTGGAGCCTCACACAACATATCCCTGTCCTCGTACCAGGTAGGATACTACCCTAACCCTGGAGGCCTCACACAACATATCCCTGTCCTCGTACCAGGTAGGATACTACCCTAACCCTGGAGCCTCACACAACATATCCCTGTCCTCGTACCAGGTAGGATACTACCCTAACCCTGGAGCCCTCGCACAACATATCCCTGTCCTCGTACCAGGTAGGATACTACCCTACCCTAACCCTGGAGCCTCACACAACATATCCCTGTCCTCGTACCAGGTAGGATACTACCCTAACCCTGGAGCCCTCACACAACATATCCCTGTCCTCGTACCAGGTAGGATACTACCCTAACCCTGGAGCCCTCACACAACATATCCATGTCCTCGTACCAAGGAGGTTACTACCCTAACCCTGGAGGCCTCACACAACATATCCCTGTCCTCGTACCAGGTAGGATACTACCCTAACCCTGGAGCCTCACACAACATATCCCTGTCCTCGTACCAGGTAGGATACTACCCTAACCCTGGAGCCCTCACACAACATATCCCTGTCCTCGTACCAGGTAGGATACTACCCTAACCCTGGAGCCTCACACAACATATCCCAGTCCTCGTACCAGGTAGGTTACTACCCTAACCCTGGAGCCCTCACACAACATATCCCTGTCCTCGTACCAAGTAGGTTACTACCCTAACCCTGGAGCCTCACACAACATATCCCAGTCCTCGTACCAGGTAGGTTACTACCCTAACCCTGGAGCCCTCACACAACATATCCCTGTCCTCGTACCAAGTAGGTTACTACCCTAACCCTGGAGCCTCACACAACATATCCCAGTCCTCGTACCAGGTAGGTTACTACCCTAACCCTGGAGCCCTCACACAACATATCCCTGTCCTCGTACCAAGTAGGTTACTACCCTAACCCTGGAGCCCTCACACAACATATCCCAGTCCTCGTACCAGTTATGTACAATATAACTTGCACGCAGTGGCAAGTTTATTAGCTACACCACCCCGTTCATAAAAATGTTTTGCTTTTACAGACAGCGAGTAATGTGGCCGTGGCTTCCTAATATAAAGCAGGCAGGCATCAAGGCATTCAGTTACTGTTCCATTAGAATGGGTAACCTACTATATAAAGCAGGCAGGCATCAGGGCATTCAGTTACTGTTCCATTAGAATGGGTAACCTACTATATAAAGCAGACAGGCATCAAGACATTCAGTTACTGTTCCATTAGAATAGGTAACCTACTATATAAAGCAGACAGGCATCAAGGCATTCAGTTACTGTTCCATTAGAATGGGTAACCTACTATATAAAGCAGACAGGCATCGAGGCATTCAGTTACTGTTCCATTAGAATAACCTACGGTGTGACGATTCTAGTATCTCAGAAACGGCCTCCTGAGCTTTTCACTCACGACAGTGTCTAGGGTTTACAGAGAACGGTGAGACAAACAAAAACATCCAGGCAGTCCTGTGGGTGGGAACAGCTCGTTGATGAGATGTCCAAGGAGGATGGCAAGAAATCGTGCAAGCTAACAGGCAAACAGGAAAATAACGTCTCACAACTCACAACTTGTCGGTCCTTGTCACTGATTGGCTATTGCAGCAGACGACCACCCTGGGTTCCTATCAGCTAAAAACAAGAAAAAGCTGCTCCATTGGGCAGGCCATCACCAACACTGGACAATTGAAGAGTGGAAAAACACCAATTTGAGCAATGTTTCAGTGCCCTGAAGAATTCAGGCTGTTCTGGAGGCAGAGGGGGGTCTGACTCGGTACTAGATGGGTCTACTGAATGTGAATCTGAAATTTGTCCCCCAGACACCACACACACACACACGAGGCTGGAAGCAGCGTTGGATCAGCTACAGAGCTACATTTGCCCTGGAGTATCTCTTGCTCAAGGGCACAATGGCAGTAGTTGGCACCCCGAGATTCTGATCTCACTCCTGCCAGACTTTTACCCCAGGCTAGCCTGGGCTCTCACCCAACATCTCTGTGCTGGTCCCAGGAACAAAGCTCCTGCCCCTGGGCATGTTCTTCAGCCTCATCCATCTGGTCTGGAGGTCACTCTCTCTCTGACGGAGGCTGACTGACTCAGACTGTTTTTGGGTTCTTATGAAGCAATGACATTAAATGCCTTTCACGTCTTAGTGGAATGAGAGTTATTGAGTTGACAGGAAATATGCTGAAGTAGAAAGTGAATTATTTGACCGACGTGTTACACTAGAGGAATAGATTGATTGATATCTAACAAAGTCCTGAGGCATGGTTCTAGGGCTCAGGTCCTCCGAGAGAGAGAAGGAAAGAAAGAAGGAATTAGAGAGAGCATACTTAAATTCACACAGGACACCGAATAGGACAGGAGAAGTACTCCAGATATAACAAACTGACCCTAGCCCCCCGACACATGAACTACTGCAGCATAAATACTGGAGGCTGAGACCGGAGGGGTCAGGAGACACTGTGGCCACATCCGATGATACCCCCGGAACAGGGCCAAACAGGAGGGATATAACCCCACCCACTTTGACAAAGCACAGCCCCCACACCACTAGAGGGATAGCTTCAACCACCAACTTACCATCCTGAGACAAGGCCGAGTGTGAAATAGCCCTAGTAAGCCAGTGACTCAGCCCCTGTTATAGGGTTAGAGGCAGCGAATCCCAGTGGAGGGAGCGGAACCGGCCAGGCAGAGACAGCAAGGGTGGTTCGTTGCTCCAGAGTCTTTCTGTTCACCTTCACATTCCTGGGCCAGACAACACTCAATCATATGACCCACTGAAGAGATGAGTCTTCAGTAGAGACTTAAAGGTTGAGACCGAGTTTGCGTCTCTGACATGGGTAGGCAGACCGTTCCATAAAAATGGAGCTCTATAGGAGAAAGCCCTGCCTCCAGCTGTTTGCTTAGAAATTCTTGGGACAAATAGGAGGCCTGCGTCTTGTGACCAAATCAGAGAGAGAGGTAGGAGCAAGCCCATGTAATGCTTTGTACGTTAGCAGTAAAACCTTGAAATCAGCCCTTGCTTTGACAGGAAGCCAGTGTAGGGAGGCTAGCACTGGAGTAATATGATCAAAATTTTTTGGTTCTAGTCAGGATTCTAGCAGCCGTATTTAGCTCTAACTGAAGTTTATTTAGTGCTTTATCCAGGTAGCCAGAAAGTAGAGCATTGCAGTAGTCTAACCTAGCAGTAACAAAAGCATGGATTAATTTTTCTGCATCATTTTTGGACAAAGTTTCTGATTTTTGCACTGTTACGTAGATGGGGAAAAAAACTGTCCTTGAAACATTCTTGATATGTTCGTCAAAAGAGAGTTCAGGGTCCAGAGTAACGCCGAGGTCCTTCACAGTTTCATTTGAGACGACTGTACAACCATTAAGACTAATTGTCAGATTCAACAGAAGATGTCTTTGTTTCTTGGGACCCTAGAGGATTAGATTGGTAGTTTTGCATGTTGTTATTGTAGGTTGCAGCCATAGTGTCTTTCCCTTTAGACAAACACAGGTGATTTATCACGGCTGGTTCAGAGGTAAATGGCATATGTCGAAAAGCAACGGAGAAGATTTAATAACTTGTTCTGTCCTTTCTAAATGACCTTTTTGGGGAGAAACCCATTTTTCTCGTTTCCCCCAATATGCTCCTCCTCTCCAATAGTACCAGTGCACTGCTTCAGTACCCCACCGGTGATACAATGGGATTATTTAGGATCAATTACAACGAGAAGCTTTCTGGTTATTTTGTGTTTTCTCCTTCCCTGAATGCACCAGGGGAGTGGAGGATCTGAAAGAGGCTGGTCATCAGCCTGTTGTATTGACTCTCACTGGGAACCTTTCCTGTGGTCGTATTGACTCTCACTGGGAACCTTCCCCTGGTCGTATTGACGCTCACTGGGAACCTTCCCCTGGTCGTATTGACGCTCACTGGGAACCTTCCCCTGGTCGTATTGACTCTCACTGGGAACCTTCCCCTGGTCGTATTGACTCTCTCACTGGGAACCTTCCCCTGGTCGCATTGACTCTCTCACTGGGAACCTTCCCCTGGTCGTATTGACTCTCTCACTGGGAACCTTCCCCTGGTCGCATTGACTCTCTCACTGGGAACCTTCCCCTGGTCGCATTGACTCTCTCTCACTGGGAACCTTCCCCTGGTCGCATTGACTCTCTCTCACTGGGAACCTTCCCCTGGTCGCATTGACTTTCTCACTGGGAACCTTCCCCTGGCCGTATTGACTCTCTCTCACTGGGAACCTTCCCCTGGCTGTATTGACTCTCTCTCACTGGGAACCTTCCCCTGGCCGTATTGACTCTCTCTCACTGGGAACCTTCCCCTGGCCGTATTGACTCTCTCTCACTGGGAACCTTCCCCTGGCCGTATTGACTCTCTCAGGGGGAACCTGGCCGTATTGACTCTCTCTCACTGGGAACCTTCCCCTGGCCGTATTGACTCTCTCTCACTGGGAACCTTTTTATTTTTAGTAAAGCAGCTCTGTTTTATTTTCTGTTCCCTGAAACACGGTTCAGGTTTCTGACCTCACCAGCACCTCTTCTCTCTGCTGTTTCTCTTCTTTCCTTTTTAATATTCTAATTCATTGGACCAGTTTCCCGGACACGCGTTCCACCCAGTCCTGGACTAAAAAGCACTTTCAATGGAGGAACGAGTCTAGGAATAGACTTCATCTGTGTCTGAGAAACCCTCCCTTCAATGTGCATATTGACTAAACTAACCTAATCTCCTCTCTCTCTCTCTCCTAACAGGAATCATCTTCTCTCTCAACGACAAGTCCAGCTCGTCCAACCTGAAGATCGATGCCCTGTCCTGTCTGTATGTGGTCCTGTGTAACCACCAGCCCCAAGTCTTCCACCCTCATGTCCAGGTGGGGTAATAGTACTGATGTTGATCACATCATGGATTATCTTGAAATAGTCTCAGAACTCTCACTGACGGGGTCCAGCCACAATGTTTTATTTATCTGTCAAATGTCTTTGTCAATTGTGAAGTGACACTTGAATAAAATTGTCTAACCTTTGACCTCCACAGGCCCTGGTGCCGCCCGTGGTGGCGTGTGTAGGAGACCCCTTCTATAAGATCACCTCTGAGGCCCTGCTGGTCAGCCAACAGCTGGTCAAGGTCATCAGGTAAGGTTATCTATTGTAATAATACACGTGTGTATTGATGTGTTCTCTTGTTTAGTAGAATAACTACACGGTTTACCAGAGGTAACTTCAGTTGAGTGTTGCTGTTTTTTTTTCGTTCCGTCTGTACGTTTTTTTTATTAAAATTCTGTTTTAATCTGCTGCAACCTCGTGGCCCAGTATGGGACAATGAATCTTTTGTCAATGTGAAACCTTAGACCTCTGGACCAGCCGGAGAGGGACACCTTCGATGCTTCTCCCTACATCACTGACCTCTTCACCTGCACCATCAAACGCCTCAAGGCTGCCGACATCGACCAGGAAGTGAAAGAGAGGGCCATTTCCTGTATGGGTCAGATCATCTGTAACCTAGGAGACAGCCTGGGGGACGACCTCCCTGGGACGCTGCACATCTTCCTGGAGCGACTGAAGAATGAGATTACCAGACTGACCACGGTCAAGGCCCTCACGCTCATCGCAGGTCGGGAGGGGATAATGTTGAGAAGTCCATACGGCGAATTTTCAGAATCTGTTGAGGGCTGTTTGTTTACTAATAAATCAGTTTCCCTGCTAGATAAGTGTGTGTGTGTGTGTGTGTGTATATACTTTTCATACTTGCTCTCCTCCCTAATCACAGGCTCCACGTTGAAGATCGACCTTCGACCTATCCTCGACGAGGCGGTGCCCATCCTGGCGTCGTTCCTGCGTAAGAACCAGCGGGCGCTGAAACTGAGCACCCTGGCCGCGCTGGACATCCTGGTGAAGAACTACAGCGACAGCGTGACTCCGGCCATGATCGACGCCGTGCTGGCCGAGCTGCCTCCGCTGATCAGCGAGAGCGACATGCACGTGTCCCAGATGGTCATCAGCTTCCTGACCACCCTGGCCCGGGTCCACCCTCTCTCCCTGGCTAAGATCGGGGGGTCGTCCATCCTCTCGGAGCTCATCTCTCTGGTCAGGTCTCCTCTGCTGCAAGGAGGGGCCCTCAGTGCCATGCTAGAGTTCTTCCAGGTATCTATGGTTACCAGTTCCAGTTTGAACAGATAAGGGAATGATATCTAAACGTCTAGGACAGCGGGTAGATGAGTTCAATTGAGGTACTGTGTTCGTAAAATAGTTTGAGAACCGCTTGTAAAATCAGCTAAAAGATGATCAGGTACTTAGGGCCTACTTTGTCCCTATAGATGATCAGGAAGTTAGGCCCTACTTTGTCCTTATAGATGATCAGGAAGTTAGGCCCTACTTTGTCCCTAGTAGATGATCAGGAAGTTAGGTCCTACTTTGTCCCTAGTAGATGATCAGGTGTTTAGGTACTACTTTGTCCCTATAGAAGATGTTTTATAGATTCTCAAACTGTCACTGCTCAATGTTAATTTGTGGATTTATTAAACACCTCTCTCTGACCAAGCAGTTTTGTAGCACTCAGTAAATTGTATTCTGTTCTTCGGGCTCTGGTGCGTACCGGGGACATCCTCTCTGGGTTAGGGTTGTATTAAAAGCTGTTTTACTGTGTCCTCTCCCAGGCTCTGGTGCGTACCGGGGACATCTTCTCTGGGCTAGGGTTGTATTAAAAGCTGTTTTACTGTGTCCTCTCCCAGGCTCTGGTGGGTACCGGGACATCCTCTCTGGGTTAGGGTTGTATTAAAAGCTGTTTTACTGTGTCCTCTCCCAGGCTCTGGTGGGGACCGGGACATCCTCTCTGGGTTACATGGACCTTCTCCGTATGCTGACCGGTCCAGTCTACGCCCAGAGTGCTGCTCTAACACACAAACAGTCCTACTACTCTATCGCTAAATGTGTGGCCGCCCTGACCCGCGCCTGTCCTGATGTAGGTTCACTGTTCTGCTGACCTTTAGACATACTTCCTGTGTTGTGTTTGTATTCATGTTCTCCTGAAGGACTTTCAGATCTCCTTCCTGTGTTCTGTTCTCCTGAAGGACATTCAGACCTCCTTCCTGTGTTCTGTTCCCCTGAAGGACATTCAGACCTCCTTCCTGTGTTCTGTTCTCCTGAAGGACATTCAGACCTCCTTCCTGTGTTCTGTTCCCCTGAAGGACATTCAGACCTCCTTCCTGTGTTCTGTTCTCCTGAAGGACATTCAGACCTCCTTCCTGTGTTCTGTTCCCCTGAAGGACATTCAGACCTCCTTCCTGTGTTCTGTTCCCCTGAAGGACATTCAGACCTCCTTCCTGTGTTCTGTTCTCCTGAAGGACATTCAGACCTCATTCCTGTGTTCTGTTCCCCTGAAGGACATTCAGACCTCCGTCCTGTGTTCTGTTCCCCTGAAGGACATTCAGACCTCCTTCCTGTGTTCTGTTCCCCTGAAGGACATTCAGACCTCCTTCCTGTGTTCTGTTCTCCTGAAGGACATTCAGACCTCATTCCTGTGTTCTGTTCCCCTGAAGGACATTCAGACCTCCGTCCTGTGTTCTGTTCTCCTGAAGGACATTCAGACCTCCTTCCTGTGTTCTGTTCCCCTGAAGGACATTCAGACCTCCTTCCTGTGTTCTGTTCTCCTGAAGGACATTCAGACCTCCTTCCTGTGTTCTGTTCTCCTGAAGGACATTCAGACCTCCGTCCTGTGTTCTGTTCTCCTGAAGGACATTCAGACCTACTTCCTGTGTTCTGTTCTCCTGAAGGACATTTATTGCCTTTTTTGTTTTGGTGTTTTTTTTCAATCTCAGATTTTTGGTTTGATTACTTCCTCTTTTTGTTTATTTTTGTTTGTTCATTATCTTAACATAATGTTTTATAATGTGATCACTGCCCTAAAGCTTTTTTCCATATTTAATGCATTTTAAATAAAGTTTTATTTGTATTTGTATTAGGAGGGTCCTGCCGTGGTAGGCCAGTTCATCCAGGATGTGAAGAACTCTCGGTCGACAGACTCCATCAGGCTGCTGGCCCTGCTGTCACTGGGAGAGGTGGGTCACACTTTTTAAAAGCACAAATACTCAACATTAACAAAAAGGTGTGTGTGTGTGCATGTCCAAGGCATTTTACGGTTGTGGGCCTCCCGAGTGGCGCAGTGGTCTAAGTAGCTGTGTCACTAGAGATTCTGGGTTCGAGTCCAGGCTCTGTCGCAGCCCGGCCGCGACCGGGAGACCCATGGGGCGGTGCACAATTGGCCCAGGGTCGTCCGGGTTACGGGGAGGGTTTCGCCGGCAGGGATGTCCTTGTCCCATTGTGCACTAGCGACTCCTGTGGCGGGCCGGGTGCAGTGCACGTTGACCCGGACGCCAGGTGTACGGTGTTTTCTCTGACACATTGGTGCAGTTGGCTTCCGGGGTTAAGTAGGCGTTGTGGGAAGAAGCAGTGCGGCTTGGTTGGGTTGTGTTTCGGGAGGACGCACGGCTCCTGACCTTCGCCTCTCCCGAGTCCGTACGGGAGTTGCAGCGATGAGACACGACCGATTGGATACCACAAAATTGGGGAGAAAAAGGGGTACAAAATGTTGAGTTTTACTGCTGCTGGTAGTGGGACGAATAGTGGTTTTGATGGTAGTGGGACGAATAGTGGGTTTGATGGTAGCGGGACTAATAGTGGGTTTGATGGTAGTGGGACTAATAGTGGTTTTGCTGGTAAGTGGGACTAATAGTGGGTTTGACGGTAGTGGGACTAATAGTGGGTTTGCTGGTAGTGGGACTAATAGTGGGTTTGCTGGTAGTGGAACTAATAGTGGGTTTGACGGTAGTGGGACTAATAGTGGGTTTGCTGGTAGTGGGACTAATAGTGGGTTTGCTGGTAGTGGGACTAATAGTGGGTTTGCTGGTAGTGGAACTAATAGTGGGTTTGATGGTAGTGGGACTAATAGTGGGTTTTGATGGTAGTGGGACTAATAGTGGGTTTGATGGTAGTGGGACTAATAGTGGGTTTGATGGTAGTGGGACTAATAGTGGGTTTGATGGTAGTGGGACTAATAGTGGGTTTGATGGTAGTGGGACTAGTGGGTTTGATGGTAGTGGAACTAATAGTGGGTTTGATGGTAGTGGAACTAATAGTGGGTTTGATGGTAGTGGAACTAATAGTGGGTTTGACTAATAGTGGGTTTGATGGTAGTGGGACTAATAGTGGGTTTGATGGTAGTGGGACTAATAGTGGGTTTGATGGTAGTGGGACTAATAGTGGGTTTGATGGTAGTGGGACTAATAGTGCGTTTGATGGTAGTGGGACTAATAGTGCGTTTGATGGTAGTGGGACTAATAGTGGGTTTGATGGTAGTGGGACTAATAGTGGGTTTGATGGTAGTGGGACGAATAGTGGGTTTGATGGTAGTGGGACTAATAGGGGTTTTGATGGTAGTGGGACTAATAGGGGTTTTGATGGTAGTGGGACGAATAGTGGGTTTTGATGGTAGTGGGACTAATAGTGGGTTGGATGGTAGTGGGACGAATAATGGGTTTGATGGTAGTGGGACTAATAATGGGTTTGATGGTAGTGGGACTAATAGTGGGTTTGATGGTAGTGGGACTAATAGTGGGTTTGATGGTAGTGGGACTAATAGTGGGTTTGATGGTAGTGGGACTAATAGTGGGTTTGATGGTAGTGGGACGAATAGTGGGTTTGATGGTAGCGGGACGAATAGTGGGTTTGATGGTAGTGGGACGAATAGTGGGTTTGATGGTAGTGGGACGAATAGTGGGTTTGATGGTAGTGGGACTAATAGTGAGTTTGATGGTAGTGGGACTAATAGTGGTAGTGGGACTAATAGTGGGTTTGATGGTAGTGGGACTAATAGTGGGTTTGATGGTAGTGGAACTAATAGTGGGTTTGATGGTAGTGGGACTAATAGTGGGTTTGATGGTAGTGGAACTAATAGTGGTGTTTAACTGTAGTGGGCTGGTATCAGATGTCGTGACTAGTATCAGTAGTGAAGGAATCATTCATAATGTCTCTGTGGTAGGTGGGACACCACGTAGACCTGAGCGGCCAACCAGAGCTCAAGACGGTCATCCTGGACGCCTTCTCTTCCTCCTCCGAAGAGGTCAAGTCTGCCGCATCCTACGCCCTGGGATCCATCGCCGTGGGCAACCTACCGGAATACCTGCCCTTCGTTCTGGGGGAGATCTCGGGACAGCCCAAGAGGCAGTATCTGCTGCTTCACTCGCTCAAAGAGATCATCAGGTAGGACAGTCCGGCGGGTTAGAGAGGTGTGGAACCCACCCGAAAGGTCGCTGGTTCGAGTCCCGGGGTCGGGGTGACTGAACTGGCTAATTGCGCGGGGTTGCTGTTTTCACCTTGTGACCAACATGGCATCTCTGTTCTGTTCTCTCCAGCTCGGCGTCCGTGACGGGTCTGAAACTTTACGTCGAGGGCGTGTGGACCCTGCTGTTGAAGCACTGTGAGTGTGCCGAGGAGGGCACCAGGAACGTGGTAGCAGAATGTCTGGGGAAACTCACCCTCATAGACCCAGAAACCCTGCTGCCCAGACTTAAAGGATACCTGCTCTCAGGTGAGGAACGGGAACGTGGTAGCAGAATGTCTGGGGAAACTCACCCTCATAGACCCAGAAACCCTGCTGCCCAGACTTAAAGGATACCTGCTCTCAGGTGGGGGACAGGAACGCCCTGTTGGTTTTCATTGGCCCGTTTTGATTGACAAGACTTGATTAAAAAAATATATATATAACAATATTTAAATACAGGTTGTTCATTGTGCATGATATGAATAATTTCATGTAAAGAAATATGACCTGGGTATTAGTTTACTATGATATTGCAGGTATGTCATGTGAAATATTAATGTTTCCTGTCTCCAGGATCATCATATGCCAGAAGCTCAGTCGTGACAGCAGTGAAGTTCACCATCTCAGACCACCCACAGACAATAGACCCTCTCCTGAAAAACTGCATAGGTGTGTCTCATCTCTACTATTTCATCTATCCCATCGCTATCTACTGCTAACCTGTCCTCTTTGACTACTGCAATGGTATCTATATCTGAATGTTGTTACTGAGACAGGCAGACTGCAATGGTATCTATATCTGAATGTTGTTACTGAGACAGGCAGACTGCAATGGTATCTATATCTGAATGTTGTTACTGAGACAGGCAGACTGCAATGGTATCTATATCTGAATGTTGTTACTGAGACAGGCAGACTGCAATGGTATCTATATCTGAATGTTGTTACTGAGACAGGCAGACTGCTATGGTATCTATATCTGAATGTTGTTACTGAGACAGGCAGACTGCTATGGTATCTATATCTGAATGTTGTTACTGAGACAGGCAGACTGCTATGGTATCTGAATGTTGTTACTGAGACAGGCAGACTGCTATGGTATCTATATCTGAATGTTGTTACTGAGACAGGCAGACTGCTATGGTATCTGAATGTTGTTACTGAGACAGGCAGACTGCTATGGTATCTGAATGTTGTTACTGAGACAGGCAGACTGCTATGGTATCTATATCTGAATGTTGTTACTGAGACAGGCAGACTGCTATGGTATCTGTATCTGAATGTTGTTACTGAGACAGGCAGACTGCTATGGTATCTATATCTGAATGTTGTTACTGAGACAGGCAGACTGCTATGGTATCTGAATGTTGTTACTGAGACAGGCAGTCTGCTATGGTATCTATATCTGAATGTTGTTACTGAGACAGGCAGACTGCTATGGTATCTGTATCTGAATGTTGTTACTGAGACAGGCAGACTGCTATGGTATCTATATCTGAATGTTGTTACTGAGACAGGCAGACTGCTATGGTATCTGAATGTTGTTACTGAGACAGGCAGTCTGCTATGGTATCTATATCTGAATGTTGTTACTGAGACAGGCAGACTGCTATGGTATCTATATCTGAATGTTGTTACTGAGACAGGCAGACTGCTATGGTATCTATATCTGAATGGTTTTACTGAGACAGGCAGACTGCTATGGTATCTGAATGTTGTTACTGAGACAGGCAGACTGCTATGGTATCTATATCTGAATGTTGTTACTGAGACAGGCAGACTGCTATGGTATCTATATCTGAATGTTGTTACTGAGACAGGCAGACTGCTATGGTATCTATATCTGAATGTTGTTACTGAGACAGGCAGACTGCTATGGTATCTGTATCTGAATGTTGTTACTGAGACAGGCAGACTGCTATGGTATCTGTATCTGAATGTTGTTACTGAGACAGGCAGACTGCTATGGTATCTGAATGTTGTTACTGAGACAAGCAGACTGCTATGGTATCTATATCTGAATGTTGTTACTGAGACAGGCAGACTGCTATGGTATCTATATCTGAATGTTGTTACTGAGACAGGCAGACTGCTATGGTATCTGTATCTGAATGTTGTTACTGAGACAGGCAGACTGCTATGGTATCTGAATGTTGTTACTGAGACAGGCAGACTGTATCTAATGACAAACTGACCCTAGCCTCCGGCACAGATTATTACAGCATAAATACAGTGCATTCAGAAAGTATTCAGACCCCTTGACTTTTTCCACATTTTGTTACGTTACAGCCTTATTCTAATATGGATTAAATATTAGTTTTTCCCCCCTCGTCAATCTACACACAATACCCCATAATGACATCACAATACCCCATAATGACATTTTTACAAATGTATAAAAAACGAAAATATAACATTTACATAAGTATTCAGACCCTTTACTCAGTACTTTGTTGAAGCACCTTTGGCAACGATTACAGCCTTCAGTCTTCTTGGGTTTGGGTTTCTCTGCAGATCCTCCCAAACTCTGTCAGGTTGGATGGGAAGTGTTGCTGCACAGCTATTTTCAGGTTTCTCCAGAGATGTTCGATCGGGTTCAAGTCCGGGCTCTGGCTGGGCCACTAAAGGACATTCAGAGACTTGTCCCGAAGCCACTCCTGCGTTGTCTTGGCTGCCTGCTTAGGGTCGTTGTCCTGTTGGAAGGTGAACCTTCTCCCCAGTCTGAGGTCATGAGCGCTCTGGAGCAGGTTTTCATCAAGGCTATCTCTGTACTTTGTTCCGTTCATCTTTCCCTCGATCCTGACTAGTCTCCCAGTCCCTGCCGCTGAAAAACACCCCCACAGCATGATGCTGCCACCACCATGCTTCACCGTAGGGATGGTGCCAGGTTTCCTCCAGACGTGATGCTGCCACCACCATGCTTCACCGTAGGGATGGTGCCAGGTTTCCTCCAGACGTGACGCTTGCCATTCAGGCCAAAGAGTTCAATCTTGGTTTCATCAGACCAGACAAATCTTGTTTCTCAAGGTCTGAGAGTCTTTAGGTGCCTTTTGGGAAACTTCAAGCAGGCTGTCATGTGCCTTTTACTGAGGAGTGGCTTCCGTCTGACCACTCTACCCTAAAGGCCTGGTTGGTGGAGTGCTGCAGAGATGGTTGTTCTTCTGGAACTGTGGAGCTCTGTCAGAGTGACCATCGGGTTCTTGGTCACCTCCCTGACCAAAGCCCTTCTCCCCCGATTGCTCAGTTGGGCCGGGTGGCCAGCTTAAGGAAGAGTCTTGGTGGTTCCAAACTTCTTCCATTTCAGAATGACGCAGAAATAGTACCCTTCCCCAGATCTGTGCCTCGACACAATCGTGTCTCGGAGCTCTACGGACAATTCCTTCGACCTCATGGCTTGGTTTTTGCTCTGACATGCACTATCAAATGTAGGACCTTATAAAGACAGGCGTGTGCCTTTCCAAATCATGTCCAATCAATTGAATTTACCACAGGTTGGACTCCAATCAAGTTGTTAGAAACATCTCAAGGATGATCAATGGAAACAGGATGCACCTGAGCTCAATGTCTCTTTAGTCTCATAGCAAAAGGTCTGAATACTTATGTAAATAAGGTATTTCTGATTTTTATTTTTATTTGTAAGCCTGTTTTCACTTTGTCATGATGGGGTATTGTGATGTCATTATGGGGTATTGTGATGTCATTATGGGGTATTGTGATGTCATGATGGGGTATTGTGATGTCATGATGGGGTATTGTGTGTAGATTGATGAGGGGATATTTATTTAATACATTTTAGAATAAGGCTGTAATGTAACAAAATGTGGAACAGGGGGAAGGGGTCTGAATAGTTTCATAATTCACTGTACTGGAGACCGAGACTGATGTTTTTACTGAGACACACTGAGGAAATATAGACGAGAGGAGCTTTTCATTTGACTTGTCGTATACTGATGTTCATTGTATATGTGAAAGGTTCATTGTGACCGACTGTGTTGTTCTGTATTCCAGGTGACTTCTTGAAGACGTTGGAGGACCCGGACCTGAACGTGCGGCGGGTTGCCCTGGTAACCTTCAACTCCGCAGCCCATAATAAGCCCTCTCTCATCAGAGACCTACTGGATACGGTCCTGCCACACCTCTACAACGAGACCAAAGTCCGCAAGGAACTCATCAGAGAGGTACGGGACGAACCAAGCTGATGTTTCCTCTCCTTTTCTGCTTCCGTATTCACACCTTCTGTCGTTCTTCATCTACTCTTCCCTTGTTTTCTGTTATCCCTAGGTTGACATGGCTTTCATTGGTGCTTCCCTTCCTTCCTTCCTTCCTTCCTTCCTTCCTTCCTTCCTTTGTCTGTTATCCTTCTGTCATTCTTCATCTACTCTTCCCTAGGTTGACATGGCTTTCATTGGCGCTTCCCTTCCTTCCTTCTTTCCTTCCTTCCTTCCTTCCTTCCTTCCTTCCTTCCTTCCTTCCTTCCTTCCTTTGTCTGTTATCCTTCTGTCATTCTTCATCTACTCTTCCCTTGTTTTCGGTTATCTCTAGGTTGACATGGCTTTCATTGGTGCTTCACTTCCTTCCTTCCTTCCTACCTTTGTCTGTTATCCTTCTGTCATTCTTCATCTACTCTTCCCTAGGTTGACATGGCTTTCATTGGTGCTTCCCTTCCTTCCTTCCTTCCTTCCTTCCTTCCTTCCTTCCTTCCTTCCTTCCTTCCTTCCTTCCTTCCTTCCTTCCTACCTTTGTCTGTTATCCTTCTGTCATTCTTCATCTACTCTTCCCTAGGTTGACATGGCTTTCATTGGTGCTTCACCTCCTTGTTCCTGCTTCCTTCCTCCCTCCCTTCCTTTTGTGTTTTGTTTTTTTAAGGTTTTAAGTTTTATTGACAAAGGATTTACTTGCAATTCTTGTCCTCTGTCGTCCTACTTTTAGTTGAGTTACTTTAGATAAGAGGGTCTTCTCCCCCCAGGTTGAGTTACTTTAGATAAGAGGGTCTTCTCCCCCCAGGTTGAGTTACTTTAGATAAGAGGGTCTTCTCCCCCCAGGTTGAGTTACTTTAGATAAGAGGGTCTTCTCCCCCCAGGTTGAGATGGGTCCCTTTAAACACACAGTGGACGAGGGTCTTCTTAATTACCTGTCTTCTCCCCCCAGGTTGAGATGGGTCCCTTTAAACACACAGTGGATGAGGGTCTTCTTAATTACCTGTCTTCTCCCCCCAGGTTGAGATTGGTCCCTTTAAACACACAGTGGATGAGGGTCTTCTTAATTACCTGTCTTCTCCCCCCAGGTTGAGATGGGTCCCTTTAAACACACAGTGGACGATGGTCTGGACATAAGGAAGGCAGCGTTTGAGTGCATGTACACACTTCTGGACAGCTGTCTAGACAGACTAGACATCTTTGAGTTCCTCAACCACGTAGAAGACGGACTCAAGGACCATTACGACATCAAGGTATCCTGAACAGCTTCCTGACAGGACTCCGTTATGTTTCAACAATAGCCTGCCTGGAAAGAGAGGTAGTCTGTATGTAGATCAGACAACAGGAGAGAGGTAGTCTGTATGTAGATCAGACAACAGGAGAGAGGTAGTCTGTATGTAGATCAGACAACAGGAGAGAGGGAGGTAGTCTGTATGTAGATCAAACAACAGGAGAGAGGGAGGTAGTCTGTATGTAGATCAGACAACAGGAGAGAGGGAGGTAGATCCGACAACAGGAGAGAGGGAGGTAGATCCGACAACGGGAGAGAGGGAGGTAGATCAGACAACGGGAGAGAGGGAGGTAGATCAGACAACAGGAGAGAGGGAGGTAGATCAGACAACAGGAGAGAGGGAGGTAGATCAGACAACGGGAGAGAGGGAGGTAGATCAGACAACGGGAGAGAGGGAGGTAGATCAGACAACGGGAGAGAGGGAGGTAGATCAGACAACGGGAGAGAGGGAGGTAGATCAGACAACGGGAGAGAGGGAGGTAGATCCGACAACAGGAGAGAGGGAGGTAGATCCGACAACAGGAGAGAGGGAGGTAGATCAGACAACAGGAGAGAGGGAGGTAGATCAGACAACAGGAGAGAGGGAGGTAGATCAGACAACAGGAGAGAGGGAGGTAGATCAGACAACGGGAGAGAGGGAGGTAGATCAGACAGCGGGAGAGAGGGAGGTCTGTATGATTTTAAAGGGCAGGTTGTATAATGCATCACAGGGCCTGTATTGAGGAGTGTTGGTTTATGGGGTTGGAAGATAATGGGGATGTTGTTGTTGTTTATCAGATGCTGACGTTCCTGATGCTGGCTAGACTCTCCACTCTGTGTCCCAGTGCTGTGCTACAGAGGCTGGACAGACTGGTTGAGCCGCTACGTGCCACCTGCACCACCAAGGTGAGACCAGACACACTGTCCCTGGTATCGTACCATTCACAGAGACCAGACACACTGTCCCTGGTATAGTACCATTCAGGGATGTGTTAGAGTCCCATCTCTCTCCAACAATCACCTACATACAGTATGTCAAACCCTCTCTCTCTGTCTCTCTCTCTGTCTCTGTCTCTCTCTCTGTCTCTCTCTCTCTCTCTGTCTCTCTCTCTCTGTCTCTCTCTGTCTCTCTCTCTGTCTCTCTCTCTGTCTCTCTCTCTGTCTCTCTCTCTCTGTCTTTCTCTCTGTGTCTCTCTCTCTGTCTCTGTCTCTCTCTCTCTCTCTCTCTCTCTCTCTCTCTCTGTCTCTCTCTCTGTCTCTGTCTCTCTCTCTGTCTCTCTCTGTCTCTGTCTCTCTCTCTGTCTCTCTCTCTGTCTCTCTCTGTCTCTGTCTCTCTCTGTCTCTGTCTCTCTCTGTCTCTCTCTCTCTCTGTCTCTCTCTGTCTCTCTCTCTGTCTCTCTCTCTGTCTCTCTCTCTGTCTCTCTCTCTGTCTCTCTCTCTGTCTCTCTCTCTGTCTCTCTCTGTCTCTCTCTGTCTCTCTCTGTCTCTCTCTGTCTCTCTCTGTCTCTCTCTGTCTCTCTCTGTCTCTCTCTGTCTCTCTCTGTCTCTCTCTGTCTCTCTCTGTCTCTGTCTCTGTCTCTCTCTCTCTCTCTCTCTCTCTCTCTCTCTCTCTCTCTCTCTCTCTCTCTGTCTCTGTCTCTCTCTCTGTCTCTGTCTCTCTCTCTGTCTCTGTCTCTCTCTCTGTCTCTGTCTCTCTATCTCTCTCTCCCTCTCTCTCTCTCCCCCAGGTGAAGGCCAACTCAGTGAAGCAGGAGTTTGAGAAGCAGGATGAGTTGAAGCGTTCAGCCATGCGGGCGGTGGTCGCCCTCCTCACCATCCCCGAGGCGGAGAAGAGTCCCCTGATGAGCGAGTTCCAGTCCCAGATCTCCTCCAACCCCGAGCTGGCTGCCATCTTTGAAAACATCCAGAGAGACTCGTCCTCCGCTAACATGGAGTCCATGGACACCAGCTAAACTATGACTCTCCCACAATCCCCCTCTTCTTCCTTTCATTCCCAAAACATGATGCCGCAACAGCAACAAAAAATACCTGGGAGGGGGGGGGGGGACACCCTTTTATCAATCGTTCCATGATGCATTGCACTGAATCAGCAACAGTTATAGGAGAAAATAAAAAATAATTGAACTTTAAAACACAACAAATTGTAAAACAAAAAAATACAAGTTAAAGAAAGTTTATCTTTAAAGCTTTTAAGCTCATCGTCACATTTCTCATTTCTAAAAAAAAAAATACTTAAAAAAAAAAACACGAAATAAATCAGTTTTTGGTTTGTTCCATCGTTCCTTATTTTTTGTTTTGGGTTTTATAATAATTCCTGAATTCCACAGGTACCTCCTCCATGCAGATTTTGGATGCTGCTGCAGAGTGACTGTTTAATGCTGAGATGATGACATATGAACTGACTTAAATGGAAACGGACTGACTTGCCTACAGCTTCACTCTACGAACGATGGGATATATATATATATATATATATACATACACACGGCTCCTAACATACAAGACAGGAGGCTTGACTAACACGGGATCTACAGGGGTTAAATCAATAAAATTAAAGCATATTGAGTTCTATGGTTTCTGGACGTTCACTTTTTTTTAGTTTTTGTTACCATGGTTCTTACCGGATCAGATTGGGTTGAATTGAATGGGGGGAGGGTTTATTTTTTGAGTTTGTTACCATGGTTCTTACCGGATCAGATTGGGTTGAATTGAATGGGGGGGGGGGTTATTTTTTGAGTTTGTTACCATGGTTCTTACCAGATCAGATTGGGTTGAATTGAATGGGGGGGGGGTTATTTTTTGAGTTTGTTACCATGGTTCTTACCGGATCAGATTGGGTTGAATTGAATGGGGGGGGGGTTATTTTTTGAGTTTGTTACCATGGTTCTTACCAGATCAGATTGGGTTGAATTGAATGGGGGGGGGGGTTATTTTTTGAGTTTGTTACCATGGTTCTTACCAGATCAGATTGGGTTGAATTGAATGGGGGGAGGGTTTATTTTTTGAGTTTGTTACCATGGTTCTTACCAGATCAGATTGGGTTGAATTGAATGGGGGGGGGGGGTTATTTTTTGAGTTTGTTTTTGCAAGAATTGAATGTCATTATCTGTGTTTTATTTGTCTTGTCGGCTGTTGGGTAGAACAAAGCTTGTTTGGTGGGGGGGAGATTCACACGATCAGAAGAGGTGATGTTTAAAAATTGTGTTCAGAAATCTTCTATTAAAGAGGTGTGAGAGACATGGTCAGGACAGGGTGTTCTGTTGAATAAGTGGATAAATATTTAGAAATTATTATTTTTTTGCCCTCATTTTTAATTCGTACATGTCTCTTGCGTCGACTGGTGGTTGGTTGAGCAGAGGTCATTTGACCTTTTGACTCCATTAGCATGTTCAAAACAACCCGATAAGGGAAGGAGCGTGTCTTCGACAGGGCAGCGCCGTACCTTGGGTGAAAGCCCAGCATTAGGAACAGACCTCTCTGTATGTGGACAGAAGTACATTTTGTGAATAAAAAGCGTGAACTGATTTCTTAGCCTCCAGATCCAGCAACAGCAAATTGTATTTGTCCCACGCGCCCAATACAACGGTTGTAGACCTTAGTTTAAACTGACAAGCCTCACGTTATGTATTCCTTGGTGTAGAGTCTCTACCCTCACTAATGTACAGAGGTTATGAGTAAACACAGAAGTTAAAACAGCCAATAGTGAAACATCTCATTACATTATTTTTTTTTGGGGGGGGTGGGGGGTACCTGGAGCTGATGTTACTGCTCTATTCCTTATCCTGTCAGGTGAGTCACAAATGCCTCCCTCTTCCCTATATAGTGCACTGCTTTGGAGGGGGAAGAAAGGTAAACCTTTTTCAGGGCTCTCTCTTATCTGTTTCAACAAAATGACCATCAGTCTGATGTCCCCCCACTGAGAGACAGTCCTTCCATCAGTCTGATGTCCCCCCCACTGAGAGGCAGTCTGATGTCCCCCCACTGAGAGGCAGTCTGATGTCCCCCCACTGAGAGGCAGTCTGATGTCCCCCCACTGAGAGGCAGTCTGATGTCCCCCCCACTGAGAGGCAGTCTGATGCCCCCCCCCACTGAGAGGCAGTCTGATGTCCCCCACCACTGAGAGACAGTCCTTCCTGAAGGAACTGAGAAAGGGAACCGTAACAGTAAGGAGTCCGACGTGGCTGCTGTTGATGTGAGCTCCATGTGCACGACAGAGGAAGGTGCAGGAGTATAGCGTATACACTGACTACAGGTTTATATGTGTAGATATAAGAAGCTATAGGTTTACATGTATAGATACAGTTGAAGTGGGAAGTTTACATACACCTTAGCCAAATACATTTAAACTCAGTTTTTCACAATTCCTGACACAATTTAATCTGTGTAAAAATTCCCTGTTATAGGTCAGTTAGGATCACTACTTTATTTTAAGAATGTGAAATGTCAAAATAATAGTAGAGAGAATGATTTATTTCAGCTTTTATTTCTTTCATCACATTCCCAGTGGGTCAGAAGTTTACATACACTCAATGAGTATTTGGTAGCATTGCCTTTAAATTGTTTAACTTGGGTCAAACGTTTCGGGTAGCCTTCCACAAGCTTCCCACAATAAGTTGGGTGAATTTTGGCCCATTCCTCCTGACAGAGCTGGTGTAACTGAGTCAGGTTTGTAGGCCTCCTTGCTCACACACGCTTTTTCAGTTCTGCCTACAAATTTAATGTAGGATTGAGGTCAGGACTTCGTGATGGCCACTCCAATACCTTGACTTTGTTGTCCTTAAGCCATTTTGCCACAACTTTGTAAGTATGCTTGGGGTCATTGTCCATTTGGAAGACCCATTTGCGACCAAGCTTTAACTTCCTGACTGATGTCTTGAGATGCTGCTTCAATATATCCACATTTTCCTTTCCTCATGATGCCATCTATTTTGTGAAGTGCACCAGTCTCTCCTGCAGCAAAGCACCCCCACAACATGATGCTGCCACCCCCGTGCTTCACGGTTGGGATGTGTTCTTCGGCTTGCAAGCCTCCCCCTTTTCCCTTCAAACATAACGATGGTCATTATGGCCAAACAGTTCTATTTTTGTTTCATCAGACCAGAGGACATTTCTCCAAAAAGTACGATATTTGTCCCCATGTGCAGCTGTAAACCGTAGTCTGGCTTTTTTATGGCGGTTTTGGAGCAGTGGCTTCTTCCTTGCTGAGCGGCCTTTCAGGTTATGTCGATAAAGGACTCGTTTTACTGTGGATATAGATACTTTTGTACCTGTTTCCTCCAGAATCTTCACAAGGTCCTTTGCTGTTGCTCTGGGATTGATTTGCACCTTTCGCTCCAAAGTACGTTCATCTCCAGGAGACAGAACGAGTCTCCTTCCTGAGCAGTATGACAGCTGCTTGGTCCCATGGTGTTTATACTTGTGTACTATTGTTTGTACAGATGAACGTGGTACCTTCAGGTGTATGGAAATTGCTCCCAAGGATGAACCAGACTTGTGGAGGTCTACCATTTTTGACTGATTTCTTTTGATTTTCCCATGATGTACATGGCAGGGTAGCCTAGTGGTTAGCGCGTTGGACTAGTAACCGGAAGGTTGCGAGTTCAAACCCCCGAGCTGACAAGGTACAAATCTGTCGTTCTGCCCCTGAACAGGCAGTTAACCCACTGTTCCCAGGCCGTCATTGAAAATAAGAATTTGTTCTTAACTGACTTGCCTAGTTAAATAAAGGTAAAATAAATAAAAAAAAATGTCATGGGAAAGAGGCACTGAGTTTGAAGATAGGCCTTGAAATACATCCACAGGTACACCTCCAATTGACTCAAATGATGTCAATTAGCCTATCAGAAGCTTCTAAAGCAATGACATAATTTTCTGGAATTTTCTAAGCTGTTTAAATGCACAGTCAACTTAGTGTATGTGAACTTCTGACCCACTGGAATTGTAATACAGTGAAATAATCTGTAAACAATTGTTGGAAAAAGTATTTGTCATGCACATAGTAGATGTCCTAACCAACTTGCCAAAACTATAGTTTAACAAGAAATGTGTGGAGTGGTTGAAAAACAAGTTTTAATGACTCCAACCTAAGTGTATGTAAACTTCTGAATTCAGCTGTATGTAAAGCTCAGTATTTCTTGCTCTAGAGAGTTCAGGTGTGATGAGGTAAATACATCCATCTATGGAAAAATGCGCAAATAAAAGAGGTCAATTTCTGCCTGAATTAATGCTGTCATTCATGATCCCTCTAGTGCAGGGACATTTGATGGGGGCCATAAAAAATCTGAACACAACATGAGGGCCCGCAGTGGCTCATAGGTCTGTGTACCCACATCCATGCTACCCTCCACGCAGCAGGCCAGTACCATAATGCTGCCCTCCAAGCAGCAGGCCAGTTCCATAATTCTACCCTCCAAGCAACAGGCCAGTACCATAATGCTGCCCTCCAAGCAGCAGGCCAGTACCATAATGCTACTCTCCAAGCAGCAGGCCAGTTCCATAATGCTACCCTCCAAGCAGCAGGCCAGTTCCATAATGCTACCCTCCAAGCAGCAGGCCAGTACCATAATGCTACCCTCCAAGCAGCAGGCCAGTACCATAATGCTACCCTCCAAGCAGCAGGGGCCAGTTCCATAATGCTACCCTCCAAGCAGCAGGCCAGTACCATAATGCTACCCTCCAAGCAGCAGGCCAGTACCATAATGTTACCCTCCAAGCAGCAGGCCAGTACCATAATGCTACCCTCCAAGCAGCAGGCCAGTGCCATAATGCTACCCTCCAAGCAGCAGGCCAGTGCCATAATGCTACCCTCCAAGCAGCAGGCCAGTGCCATAATGCTACCCTCCAAGCAGCAGGCCAGTGCCATAATGCTGCCCTCCAAGCAGCAGGCCAGTGCCATAATGCTGCCCTCCAAGCAGCAGGCCAGTTCCATAATGCTACCCTCCAAGCAGCAGGCCAGTTCCATAATGCTACCCTCCAAGCAACAGGCCAGTTCCATAATGCTACCCTCCAAGCAGCAGGCCAATACTCACCAACCATTCTAAAGATGGTAAAAGACATGCCGATTCTCTTCAAAACCCAAACCTTTGCTGTGTTAGCTGACTGCAGCGAGCCTCATAACCCAACATAGATAATAGGTTCAGTTGATGAAAACCCAAACCTTTTCTGTGTTAGCTGACTGCAGCGAGCCTCATAGCCCAACATAGATAATAGGTTCAGTTGATGAAAACCCAAACCTTTTCTGTGTTAGCTGACTGCAGCGAGCCTCATAACCCAACATAGATAATAGGTTCAGTTGATGAAAACCCAAACCTTTGCTGTGTTAGCTGACTGCAGGGAGCCTCATAACCCAACATAGATAATACGTCCAGTTGATGAAAACCCAAACCTTTGCTGTGTTAGCTGACTGCAGCGAGCCTCATAACCCAACATAGATAATACGTCCAGTTGATGAAAACCCAAACCTTTTCTGTGTTAGCTGACTGCAGCGAGCCTCATAACCCAACATAGATAATACGTCCAGTTGATGAAAACCCAAACCTTTGCTGTGTTAGCTGACTGCAGCGAGCCTCATAACCCAACGTAGATAATACGTCCAGTTGATGAAAACCCAAACCTTTTAAAGATGACGTTCATCATAGATTTTCTATCTCTGCAAAGGTCACTAGCTCCTCGACGGTAAACGACTGGCCCATGTCTGTTCAGTTTTATAGTCCTAACAAGTACACCTATCAGCATTGTATACGCGCCAAAGATGGCAGGGACATCCCAGATCATCAAAATATATATTTTTTTATTGTCACACACACACCAGGATAGGTCAGTGAAATGGTTTCACAGGGTGTAGCCATAGTAGTTGGGCACTCCTAGATCAAATTGAGACGAAGTGCCTTGCTCAAGGGCACATCGACAGATTTTTCTCACATCGTCTGCTCAAGTCTTCGAACCGGCTACTTTTTGAGTTACTGGACCAGCTCTTTAACCGCTAGGCTACATGCCACTTGAGAATCAGAATGTAACTTTTGTAAAGTTCCTCAACGTATGTCTCACTTGTCCCCAATTTGTTGCTGATCAGATGAAAAGGGGGGGGGGGGGGGGGGAATCTAATGTTCCACGCGAGCAAGTAAGCTAATTAATTAATTAACGTGGAGGGCCAATTAGAGGGCTGATAATAAGCTTTGGAAGGTTTGAAGGATCATTTAATTAGCTCATTAAGGAGGAGAAGTGGAGTGGACATCTTTACCTCAGGTTGTGTCCCCATTCTCCACCCTTCCCCTGAAGTATGCATGTTTACACTGGTGTGTACACACTTCCAGGGGAAGGAAGGTCAATTGGGATGCTGCCTTTGACTCCGTTGAGGTCCTTGGACTGACTTCACTCTGCCATTGACCAGTAGGGAGCAGTGGTCACCAGTAAATATTATAGATTCAAGCCAAACAATATTTCTGAACTGGTTTTATTTAACCACTAGGCTACGTGGGGCGACAGGTAGCCTAGTGGTTAGAGCATCGGGGCCAGTAACTGGAAGGGAACTGGTTTTATTTAACCACTAGGCTACGTGGGGCGGCAGGTAGCCTAGTGGTTAGAGCATCGGGGCCAGTAACTGGAAGGGAACTGGTTTTATTTAACCACTAGGCTACGTGGGGCGGCAGGTAGTCTAGTGGTTAGAGCATCGGGCCCAGTAACTGGAAGGGAACTGTTTTTATTTAACCACTAGGCTACGTGGGGCGGCAGGTAGCCTAGTGGTTAGAGCATCGGGGCCAGTAACTGGAAGGGAACTGGTTTTATTTAACCACTAGGCTACGTGGGGCGGCAGGTGGTTAGAGCATCGGGGACAGTAACTGGTTTTATTTAACCACTAGGCTACGTGGGGCGGCAGGTAGCCTAGTGGTTAGAGCATCGGGGCCAGTAACTGGTTTTATTTAACCACTAGGCTACGTGGGGCGGCAGGTAGCTTAGTGGTTAGAGCATCGGGGCCAGTAACTGGTTTTATTTAACCACTAGGCTACGTGGGGCGGCAGGTAGTCTAGTGGTTAGAGCATCGGGCCCAGTAACTGGAAGGGAACTGGTTTTATTTAACCACTAGGCTACGTGGGCCGGCAGGTAGCCTAGTGGTTAGAGCATCGGGGCCAGTAACTGGAAGGGAACTGGTTTTATTTAACCACTAGGCTACGTGGGGCGGCAGGTAGTCTAGTGGTTAGAGCATCGGGCCCAGTAACTGGAAGGGAACTGGTTTTATTTAACCACTAGGCTACGTGGGCCGGCAGGTAGCCTAGTGGTTAGAGCATCGGGGCCAATAACTGGAAGGTTGCTGGATCAAATAGAATCTGTCGTTCTGCCACTGAACAGGCAGTTAACCCACTGTTCCCCTGAGCAAGGCAGTTAACCCACTGTTCCCCTGAACAAGGCAGTTAACCCACTGTTCCCCTGAGCAAGGCAGTTAACCCACTGTTCCCCTGAGCAAGGCAGTTAACCCACTGTTCCCCTGAACAAGGCAGTTAACCCACTGTTCCCCTGAGCAAGGCAGTTAACCCACTGTTCCCCTGAGCAAGGCAGTTAACCCACTGTTCCCCTGAGCAAGGCAGTTAACCCACTGTTCCCCTGAACAAGGCAGTTAACCCACTGTTCCCCTGAACAAGGCAGTTAACCCACTGTTCCCCTGAACAAGGCAGTTAACCCACTGTTCCCCTGAACAAGGCAGTTAACCCACTGTTCCCCTGAACAAGGCAGTTAACCCACTGTTCCCCTGAACAAGGCAGTTCCCGAAACTGCAACTAAAACCAAACAATGACAGAGAAAGACTATCAGGTATTTTAGGTCCCACTTCATTGTATAGTCCTTGTAAATGGTCTATATATGCTGGAACTAGCAGCAACAGCTCTATGCTTGGTGAGTGTGTGTGCTCTGTGTGGATTATGTGAGGGAGCTAATGATTGTAGTGTCTGGAATGTGTGATGCTGGTGTGGCCTGTTAGGAGAGCTCTACTCTGGGAGAACACTGTAGGCGGGGCTTAGTCCCTCTGGTGTGGCCTGATGGGAGAGCTCTCCTCTGGGAGAACACTGTAGGCGGGGCTTAGTCCCTCTGGTGTGGCCTGATAGGAGAGCTCTCCTCTGGGAGAACACTGTAGGTGGGGCTTAGTCCCTCTGGTGTGGCTTGATAGGAGAGCTCTACTCTGAGAGAACACTGTAGGCGGGGCTTAGTCCCTCTGGTGTGGCCTGATAGGAGAGCTCTCCTCTCTGTTACCTACCAGGCTGGTCCTCTCTGTTACCTCCTTTCTAGTAGAAGAGGAAGTAACCGAGAGGACCAGCCGGGACAATGTAGAAAGTATCCAGGCTGGTCCTCTCTGTTATCTCTTCTGTGTTTTTGCTGATAGGAATGTTCACAGTCCACTGAGCCACCTCTAAAGCCGTGTTTCTCAACCCTGCCTTCGGGGTCCCCCAGACGTTTCACGTTGTTGTTGTAGCTCTCAACTAGCTCACCTGATTCACCTATTCAAGGGCTCGGTGATTAGTTGACAAGTTGAATCGGGTGGGGGTCCCCGACGCAGCTAGAGTTTTTAATATCTAATCACAAACACAAGGGGCTCAACTCACATATCTCTCAAACACAGGGCTCAACTTGCATATCTCTCAAACACAGGGCTCAACTCACATATCTCTCAAACACAGGGCTCAACTTACGTATCTCTCAAACACAGGGCTCAACTTGCATATCTCTCAAACACAGGGCTCAACTCACATATCTCTTAAACACAGGGCTCAACTCACATATCTCTCAAACACAGGGCTCAACTTACATATCTCTCAAACACAGGGCTCAACTTACATATCTCTCAAACACAGGGCTCAACTTACATATCTCTCAAACACAGGCCTCAACTCACATATCTCTCAAACACAGGGCTCAACTTACATATCTCTCAAACACAGGCCTCAACTCACATATCTCTCAAACCCAGGGCTCAACTTACATATCTCACAAACACAAGGCTCAACTCACAGGTCTCATCTCAAACACAGGGCTCAACTCACAATTCTCTCACCCCCAGGGGTAAACTCATAGATCTCTCAAACCCAGATGTCATAAACACAGGGCTCAACTCACAGATCTCTCAAACCCAGATGTCATAAACACAGGGCTCAACTCACAGATCTCTCAAAGACAGGGCTCAATTCACAGATCTCTCAAACACAGATGTCATAAACATAGTGCTCAACTCAGGTTGGCTTTGGATACCAGTCAGAGGAAATCAGTTCATAGTCTAAGGTAATGTTCTGTTCTGTTAATCAGTGATAATGGTATACCTGGAGGGAAAAAACACATACTGTAAGGCCAAAATCATTTCAAACCTCAAGGTAAAATCCTATAAATCTAGATGATGGTAGCCTAAATCTATTCTGATGCAATCAACTGTCCCTGTTCCTTCAGACTGAGTAGTCCCTGTTCCTTCAGACTGAGTAGTCCCTGTTCCTTTAGACTGAGTAGTCCCTGGTCCTTTAGACTGAGAAGTCCCTGGTCCTTTAGACTGAGAAGTCCCTGGTTCTTTAGACTGAGTAGTCCCTGGTCCTTTAGACTGAGTAGTCCCTGGTCCTTCAGACTGAGTAGTCCCTGTTCCTTCAGACTGAGTAGTCCCTGTTCCTTCAGACTGAGTAGTCCCTGTTCCTTCAGACTGAGTAGTCCCTGTTCCTTTAGACTGAGTAGTCCCTGGTCCTTCAGACTGAGTAGTCCCTGTTTTGTGTGTGGTCTTATTGAAGGAGTACGGCCAGCCCATAGCCCTGATATGGCTAGCTTATGATGTCATAGACAGCTACATTCTTAGGAAGAAAAAAAACTGGTTCTAAGAAGCTTATGATGTCATAGACAGCTACACTCTTAGAAAGAAAAAAACAGGTTCTAAGAAGCTTATGATGTCATAGACAGCTACACTCTTAGAAAAAAAAAACAGGTTCTAAGAAGCTTATGATGTCATAGAAAGCTACACTCTTAGAAAGAAAAAAAACTGGTTCTAAGAAGCTTATGATGTCATAGACAGCTACACTCTTAGAAAGAAAAAAAAACAGGTTCTAAGAAGCTTATGATGTCATAGACAGCTACACTCTTAGAAAGAAAAAAAACTGGTTCCAGAAGTTTTATTTGTCCGTCCCCATAGAAGAACCCATCAGCAGCAGTGGGCTGGCTTAACTGGGACTTTAGAGCTGACCTATCCCCTCCGTGTTAGTTCCCGGTGTCCCTCTGCAAGAGGTAGGAGGGGGCAGAGGCAGGCACTCAGGAGCCTCCTCAACACTCTACCTCCCACTAGCCACCCTGCTCAACGGCCGACATGACCAGCACTCCGGTACGACTCACTACTGAACTTTACACGATCACGTAACTCCGTGTCTTTTGAGGTAAGATGTACGCTATAAGCTTTATTCTGCAGAAACACACTAAACACGTTTGAGTTTGATTCTTCAACTCAAGAAAGGTCTGGCGTGTGATGAAGTGATTTTGATTTTGTCCGAATACTCATCATTACCACGAGGTTGTAGGCAGCATTCCCGAGTTCATGTGAGGGTTAAGGACCACTTGAAATGACTTGAGTATTTCAGAGGTTGTGTTTTGGCAGAGAGACAGGAGTGGACCCGATAACAACCGGGTTATTTCATGGCAAATTTTTAACTTAATCAACAATTTAACCTTAAAAACACTAAGCGGGTTAATTTTAAAAGACTTCTCTTGAATCAGTTTTGTCAGATTACCATCCAAGCAATCATTAAACATGGTTTTCCTCCGCCCAGAGCTGGTATTAAAGCAGCAAAATGCTATTTATATGCAAATATAAATAATAAATAAATAAATAGCTTCCCGCACTAATAGAATCTTACCGGTGCTGCTGGCTGAAAGACTGAATAATTACCATAACGACAGAAAGACTCATTCTAATGAATAGGAATGTTTAGATTCATTCTCAGTTTGGAAACGTCATTTAAAGGTTTTTAAAAGCTATTTTCTGTCTCCCGGCTCTTCTACAGTAGATATGAGGACAACAGCAGCATCCTGAGCTGACAAAGAAACACTTCACGGAAGGAACAAGAGGCTGGTGAGTGGGTTTACAATATATTGATGCTTTTTAAGTTATGAGTTTTTATGTCTCTAAAGACATTGTTCAATATCAGGATTGGATAAACGTTGAGGATAAACAACGTTTCTTTATCTCTAGGGAAGTTGAACACACACTACACAATATCAGGATTGGATATTCCTTGATGCTGCAGATCGTTTCAAGTTGTTTATTGACATTGTTTATCTCTATAAAAGTGGTACAACGTATAGCTTCATAGGCACCAACGATCTATATAACCCTGTTTCCTCGTCCATTCTGAGGAAACATCCATGTGTCTTGTGGACAGGCCCTCGGATCAGCAGCACTTCCTTAAGATGATGCACCTCCCCAGGATCACGAAGAGAACCCAGTCACCCCACAGAGAGACCGTTTCCCCTGTCCTCTCATACTACTCAGAGCCGGCCTACCTGCAGCACCGTAAGGTAGAGTACAGGAACAGCAGTTAGTAAGGCATCTTCATACAGATGCTATCCTCTCTTCTAACACTCTGGAATAGGGTTTAGGGAAAGCACAGGCTTCTTGAAATGATCAATACACAGTGGTTGATTTGTTAGATCCCTAATTGACCCCCCCCCCCCCCTGTCTTCGACCCTCTACGCCCTTCCTGTAGATCTGGAAAAATTAGATAGGGGTTTCAGACAGATTATCATATGAACACAACCCCCCTCTGTGTTTTCATTTGGTTCAGGATGTGACTAGAGATCTGGCCCCGCTGCCTGGTGGAACGAGAAGAGGAGCCCTGGATGAGGAAGACCAGGAAGAGACGCTGAGCCTACGGAGCATGCCCAGTATGAGAAGCACCCTGAGTCACGCCTCAAAGGTGAAAAGGTCACGGGGCTTCCCGAAGAGACACACCATCCCCGAGCTCAGACTGCCCCCTGTTACTAAGATTCATCCTGACCCCAGGTACTTCCTCACTTCTTTCATTGACATGTTTCGATCAAGGCCACTCCTCGACATGCAACACTTCCTGTCCCTGAGGGAAAATGCTTTGGATGGAACTGGAGTCCATATAACCCCATGTCTATATGAGTCAATATAACCCCATGTCTATATGAGTCAATATAACCCCATGTCTATATGAGTCAATATGACCCCATGTCTGTATGAGTCAATATAACCCCATGTCTATATGAGTCAATATGACCCCATGTCTGTATGAGTCAATATAACCCCATGTCTATATGAGTCAATATGACCCCATGTCTGTATGAGTCAATATGACCCCATGTCTGTATGAGTCAATATGACCCCATGTCTGTATGAGTCAATATGACCCCATGTCTGTATGAGTCAATATGACCCCATGTCTGTATGAGTCAATATGACCCCATGTCTGTATGAGTCAATATGACCCCATGTCTGTATGAGTCAATACGACCCCATGTGTATACACAGAGTACACCAAACATTAGGAACCTAATATTGAGTTGCAACCCCCCCCTTTCGCACTCAGAACAGCGTCAATTCGTCAGGGACTCTACAAGGTGTTGAAAGCATTCCACAGGGATGCTGACCCATGTTGACTCCAATGCTTCCCACAGTTGGGTGGTGGACCATTCTCGATATACACAGGAAACTACTGAGAGTGAAAAACCCAGCAGCATTGCAGTTCTTGACAAAAACCAGTGCGCCTGGCACCTACTACCATACCCTGTTCAAAGGCACTTAAATATTTTATCTTGCCCTTTCACCCCCTGAATGGCTCACATACACAATCCACGACTCAATTGTCTCAAGGCTTAAAAATCCTTCTTTAACCTGTCTCCTCCCCTTCATCTTTAACTTGTCTCCTCCCTTCCATCTACACTGATTGAAGTGGATTTAACAGGTGACATCAATAAGGGATCATAGCTTTCACCTGGAATCACCTGGTCAGTCTACAGTATGTAATGGAAAGAGCAGGTGTTCCTAATATTTATCACTCAGTACATGTGTCTTTATGTTTGTCATAGAGCCAGTCTGGAATTGAGGGGTACTGGCTACCTGGGATGTTCCAGACTTCCACCCATCATCAAATCTACCAGAACCCATGAGCCTCTGCACCAGGAACGACCCCCAGGTCCAGCTGGGTACAGGTACCTTTCTCAATGTAGGTTCTAACTAATTACTCACGGCCCAATGTGAGGAAGAGAAGCTACTCACTGTAATTCTACAGGGGCGTCAGGACACACCCCTGGGGGACCCCGCCACAGTACTGCTAATAATGGAGTCTCACGCTTCTCCCCCCCCAGGTGTAGTCTACATACAGCAATCATCCACCCCCAGGTATAGTCTACATACAGCAATCATCCATCCCCAGGTGTAGTCTACATACAGCAATCATCCCTCCCCAGGTATAGTCTACATACAGCAATCATCCCTCCCCAGGTATAGTCTACATACAGCAATCATCCCTCCCCAGGTGTAGTCTACATACAGCAATCATCCCTCCCCAGGTATTGTCTACAGCAATCATCCCTCCCCAGGTATTGTCTACAGCAATCATCTCTCCCCAGGTATTGTCTACATACAGCAATCATCCCTCTCCAGGTATTGTCTACATACAGCAATCATCCCTCCCCAGGTATTGTCTACATACAGCAATCATCCCTCCCCAGGTATAGTCTACATACAGCAATCATAGTCTATATTCACACAACAATCATCCCTCCCCAGGTGTAGTCTACGTACAGTAATCTATTTTCACAGCTTTAGCTACTCTAAATATGAGTGTCTTGTTCGTTAAATTCATGGCAACAAATGAAAAGAGAGGTGAAGAGGAGAAAGAAGTGCCTCGTCAATATCTCCGGCAGCAGACACACGCGGTCTCATTTTCTGCTTATTAATGATTTAAAGGCTGGTTAGTCTGCTGCCTGAGGCAGGAGGAGAACGGGGGAAGCAGGAGGAGAACGGGGGGGAGGCAGGAGGAGAGGAACTCTGAGACATTCATTTAACTATCTGGTACGAGAAAGAGGGAGAGAGCAGTTGGAGAGAGAGGTTAAGAGCCTGAGCTGAACTGGAGAGGTGTGAGGGCCATGCAGATTACACACTCATATATATACACACACACACACACACACACACACACACACACACACACACACACACACACACACACACACACACACACACACCACAATCACCTCTAGCATGGAACGCAGGTGGACTATTAAAATGGGCGTAAAGTGGCTCAATATGAAATAAAAAGGAAGAAGTGCTTCTGGAATGCAGCCAATACGGAGGGCTAGCTTTCTGTCAAACAGCCAATATGAGGGCTAGCTTTCTGTCAAACAGCCAATAGGAGGGCTAGCTTTCTGTCAAACAGCCAATACGGAGGGCTAGCTTTCTGTCGCACAGCCAATACGGAGGGCTAGCTTTCTGTCAAACAGCCAATACAGAGGGCTAGCTTTCTGTCAAACAGCCAATAGGAGGGCTAGCTTTCTGTCGATTACAGCCAATACGGAGGGCTAGCTTTCTGTCAAACAGCCAATACGGAGGGCTAGTTTTCTGTCAAACAGCCAATACGGAGGGCTAGCTTTCTGTCAAACAGCCAATAGGAGGGCTCGCTTTCTGTCAAACAGCCAATACGGAGGGCTAGCTTTCTGTCGCACAGCCAATACGGAGGGCTAGCTTTCTGTCGCACAGCCAATACGGAGGGCTAGCTTTCTGTCAAACAGCCAATACGGAGGGCTAGCTTTCTGTCGAACAGCCAATACGGAGGGCTAGCTTTCTGTCAAACAGCCAATACGGAGGGCTAGCTTTCTGTCGAACAGCCAATAGGAGGGCTAGCTTTCTGTCCAACAGCCAATAGGAGGGCTAGCTTTCTGTTGAACAGCCAATAGGAGGGCTAGCTTTTTGTCCAACAGCCAATAGGAGGGCTAGCTTTCTGTCGAACAGCCAATAGGAGGGCTAGCTTTCTCGTAAAAGCCTGAAATTAGGTTCTTTATTTAATACTATCTACACCACCTCGGATTTACCAGAGTAAATGTCATTATGTCTCCATATTTGCCCCAAATAATCAATTTACTATAAATGATATTGGAGTTTCGGTGTTCCTTTTTAAACAAAGTTAAAATGTCAAAGCATCATTAGTGGAACGAACAAACTGCTAGTGATTCAACTATTGAATTGGTGTTTAATTGAATTGAGATTATCCACCCCTGACACGATAATGACAAGATTCAGAACAAGTCCTAAAACCGAGGATGGATCTCTCCAGGGGTATAAAACACGAGCTTGTTCAGGAGAATACACCGTGCTGCTGTGTTCACTCTGCAAACTGACTCTGACAATACATGTCAATGTACAACATATTATACTCAAAATGCCAGCCATTTTTCACAGAGAGAAAGAGTAAACATGAAATCCCTTTTAAAACATGTTAGAAATCAGAGCACCTACATGTCTCTGTATCTCTCTGCTTTTAATGATGGTAAGACTGAATTCTCAGTCTCTATTCACATTTTGTCTATCACCTGTTGTTGTAGGCCTGAGAAGAAGGGAGATGTTCCCTCTGGACTACCAGAGAAGAAGACTGTTGGTCTGAAGAAGCAGGTAGATGTTCCCTCTGGACTACCAGAGAAGAAGACTGTTAGTCTGAAGAAGCAGGGAGATGTTCCCTCTGGACTACCAGAGAAGAAGACTGTTGGTCTGAAGAAGCAGGGAGATATTCCCTCTGGACTACCAGAGAAGAAGACTGTTGGTCTGAAGAAGAGTTTTAAAAATGAGGACCTCCTCAAAGTACCTGTTGTGACCATGTCCAAGATAATTTCTGATCCACCTCCAACTGAGACCCAACGCATCACGTTCCACAGCCCCGCGCTGCAGGCCATGTACCCGATAACCCCTGACAACGAAACGCAAACCAGGAAGCCAGTGGAAGATAGAAAACCCTCGTATCCCAGAGTCCTCTCTTCTACATCCACCTGCGCTATATCTAACACCATCGGTCCTGAGAAAGTATACAGATTCCAGCCACACCTTCTGAGAGATAACCCCCCTCCATACTCCTCTGAGTGGACCGATCCAAAGGCTTTAACCCAAGGAAGGACTGAGTGGACTGAACCAAGGGCTCCAACCCAGGGGAGGGAAGAGATGCTGTTGATCAGACTGAGCATCACATGGTCCAAGGCTGAGAACAGCAGCAACCTGAGACAGTCCCAGTCTCAGCTCCAGCGTTACCCCATCTGTCCCCTGAAACCAGCCCTGAGAAGACTACCCATCTCCAACACAAGGAGGCTGAGGGACTGGGGGAGACGGGGGACGACGTTGGGGTGTCTGTGGGAGGAGGAGGAGGGGTGTGTCCCACCCCCGGTCCCAGTCCAGCCTCGGTTACTGGAATCCTTTACAGGGTTCAAAGAGCACCTCTGTCGCCAGCTTCTCCACCCCCCCACCCCCCTGGCTCAGCTCCTGGAGAAGGCCTCAGAGGGAGACCATATAGACACACAGGCAGACAGACCGACAGACAGAACAGTAGACAGACAGTATAGACAGACAGGTAGACAGACCGGTAGATAGACAGGTAGACAGACCGGTAGACAGACCGGTAGACAGACAGGTAGACAGGTAGACAGACAGGTAGACAGACAGGTAGACAGATCGTTAGACAGGCAGTATCGACAGACAGTATCGACAGACAGTATCGACAGACAGTATCGACAGACAGTATCGACAGACAGTATCGACAGACAGGTAGACAGACTGGTAGATAGACAGTATAGACAGACAGGTAGACAGACAGGTAGACAGACAGTATAGACAGACAGTATAGACAGACAGGTAGACAGACCGGTAGATAGACAGGTAATGTCCCAGGTTCCTCAGGTGCATACCCTCCAGACCCCCTGCAGTACTCTGCCAGCCCATACCGTGCAGCTGTCTGGATCTCAGGGTCCAGGAGGGGCTCTACCCAGAATCCCCATGACCAGACCAACTCCTTCCCCCAAGCTCCCCCTCCTTCACTCACACAGTAAGAACAGGCATTCAGCATAGATAGATGGTCTGTTTTACATGGAACTGTCACTCTACAGGCCTGTTCTAACTCGGAACCGTCAATCTACAGGCCTGTTCTACCATGGAACCGTCAATCTACAGGCCTGTTCTACCACGGAACCGTCAATCTACAGGCCTGTTCTACCATGGAACTGTCACTCTACAGGCCTGTTCTACCACGGAACCGTCACTCTACAGACCTGTTCTACCACGGAACCGTCACTCTACAGGCCTGTTCTACCACGGAACCGTCACTCTACAGGCCTGTTCTACCACGGAACCGTCACTCTACAGGCCTGTTCTACCATGGAACCGTCACTCTACAGACCTGTTCTACCACGGAACCGTCACTCTACAGGCCTGTTCTACCACGGAACCGCCACTCTACAGGCCTGTTCTAACACGGAACCGTCACTCTACAGGCCTGTTCTACCACGGAACCGTCACTCTACAGGCCTGTTCTACCATGGAACCGTCACTCTACAGGCCTGTTCTACCACAGAACCGTCACTCTACAGAACCGTCAATCTTTAGGGGCGCCGAGACACAGCCCTGGGGGACTCTGCCTTCAGCACTGCTAATAAGGAGGATAATTGTTTTAGCTATACAGAGGATTGCTACGGCCTGGTCTGCTGAGACGAGCACCATCCCAAAACACACAGCATGGTCAGTCCAGACACCACAGAGACGAGGCCTCCTAAATGGAACACTATCCTTATACAGGGCCCATAGGGCTCTAGTCAGAGGTAATGCAACTCTATACGAAATAGGGACTCAGCCATGGCCTGATCTATAGTCATTGACGTTGGTTGTAGTGGTGTGAGAGTTGTTTGTTAGCTGTGACAAGACTGTAAAGTCTGTAAAAATATATGTCCTGTGTAGTTAGCTGCTACATTCTGTTCTCTATGTCCTGTGTAGTTAGCTGCTACATTCTGTTCTCTCTGTCCTGTGTAGTTAGCTGCTACATTCTGTTCTCTATGTCCTGTGTAGTTAGATGCTACATTCTGTTCTCTATGTCCTGTGTAGTTAGCTGCTACATTCTGTTCTCTCTGTCCTGTGTAGTTAGCTGCTACATTCTGTTCTCTCTGTCCTGTGTAGTTAGCTGCTACATTCTGTTCTCTCTGTCCTGTGTAGTTAGCTGCTACATTCTGTTCTCTATGTCCTGTGTAGTTAGCTGCTACATTCTGTTCTCTCTGTCCTGTGTAGTTAGCTGCTACATTCTGTTCTCTCTGTCCTGTGTAGTTAGCTGCTACATTCTGTTCTCTATGTCCTGTGTAGTTAGCTGATACATTCTGTTCTCTCTGTCTGTTCTCTCTGTCCTGTGTAGTTAGCTGCTACATTCTGTTCTCTATGTCCTGTGTAGTTAGCTGCTACATTCTGTTCTCTATGTCCTGTGTAGTTAGCTGATACATTCTGTTCTCTATGTCCTGTGTAGTTAGCTGCTACATTCTGTTCTCTATGTCCTGTGTAGTTAGCTGCTACATTCTGTTCTCTATGTCCTGTGTAGTTAGCTGCTACATTCTGTTCTCTATGTCCTGTGTAGTTAGCTGATACATTCTGTTCTCTCTGTCTGTTCTCTATGTCCTGTGTAGTTAGCTGCTACATTCTGTTCTCTATGTCCTGTGTAGTTAGCTGCTACATTCTGTTCTCTATGTCCTGTGTAGTTAGCTGCTACATTCTGTTCTCTATGTCCTGTGTAGTTAGCTGCTACATTCTGTTCTCTCTGTCCTGTGTAGTTAGCTGCTACATTCTGTTCTCTATGTCCTGTGTAGTTAGCTGATACATTCTGTTCTCTCTGTCTGTTCTCTCTGTCCTGTGTAGTTAGCTGCTACATTCTGTTCTCTCTGTCCTGTGTAGTTAGCTGCTACATTCTGTTCTCTCTGTCCTGTGTAGTTAGCTGCTACATTCTGTTCTCTATGTCCTGTGTAGTTAGCTGCTACATTCTGTTCTCTCTGTCCTGTGTAGTTAGCTGCTACATTCTGTTCTCTCTGTCCTGTGTAGTTAGCTGCTACATTCTGTTCTCTCTGTCTGTTCTCTCTGTCCTGTGTAGTTAGCTGCTACATTCTGTTCTCTCTCTGACAAGTTGGCTTGTGAAGATCACTCTGTCAATGCATGATGTTTTTGTAGTTGTTGTTTTCTCGACAAATCCTGTATTTTGGAGAGCACCATCTTATTCTGTATGCTGATTATTATATTACCATTGTAATATGTACCCCCCCCCCCCCCCAATATGTACCCCCCCCCCATATGTACCCCCCCCCAATATGTACCCCCCCCCCCCTTATATTTCCATGTGTTGAATTGCGACAACGGTTTCTTAACCAGCATTCACTAAAATGTGTCTTTACGATTTTCTCAATTGAAGAAATAAACATTCACTTCAATGGGCTAAAATGGACATTATATGTTGGCAAGATAAGCAATAATTCGGGAGTGAGGGAGGGAGGGAGTGAGGGAGGGAGGAAGTGAGGGAGGGAGGGAGTGAGGGAGGGAGTGAGTGAGTGAGTGAGGGAGGGAGTGAGTGAGGGAGGGAGTGAGTGAGGGAGGGAGGGAGGGAGTGAGTGAGGGAGGGAGTGAGTGAGGGAGGGAGTGAGTGAGGGAGGGAGGGAGTGAGGGAGGGAGGGATTGAGGGAGAATGAGCTGGGTTTTCAGCAACACAGACCCTGGAGTCAATCCCAGGTTTAACACTCTGATAGTCTGGTCAGTCATTAGCCAGCAGACCGGTCTCCCGGGGCCTGGGAGAAAGGCCCCCTACTGCGGACACAACATTCTCCACATTCCTGACTAAAACAGGGACAGGGTATGGGCCCCTACAACAGGGCTAGGGTGGGAGGTGTAGGGTGGGCCCCTACAACAGGGCTAGGGTGGGAGGTGTAGGGTGGGCCCCTACAACAGGGCTAGGGTGGGAGGTGTAGGGTGGGCCCCTACAACAGGGCTAGGGTGGGAGGTGTAGGGTGGGCCCCTACAACAGGGCTAGAGTGGGAGGTGTAGGGTGGGCCCCTACAACAGGGATAGGGTGGGAGGTGTAGGGTGGGCCCCTACAACAGGGCTAGGGTGGGAGGTGTAGGGTGGGCCCCTACAACAGGGCTAGGGTGGGAGGTGTAGGGTGGGCCCCTACAACAGGGATAGGGTGGGAGGTGTAGGGTGGGCCCCTACAACAGGGCTAGGGTGGGAGGTGTAGGGTGGGCCCCTACAACAGGGCTAGGGTGGGAGGTGTAGGGTGGGCCCCTACAACAGGGCTAGAGTGGGAGGTGTAGGGTGGGCCCCTACAACAGGGCTAGGGTGGGAGGTGTAGGGTGGGCCCTTTCAACAGGGCTAGGGTGGGAGGTGTAGGGTGGGCCCCTACAACAGGGCTAGAGTGGGAGGTGTAGGGTGGGCCCCTACAACAGGGCTAGGGTGGGAGGTGTAGGGTGGGCCCTTTCAACAGGGCTAGGGTGGGAGGTGTATGGTGGGCCCCTTCAACAGGGCTAGGGTGGGAGGTGTAGGGTGGGCCCCTACAACAGGGCTAGAGTGGGAGGTGTAGGGTGGGCCCCTACAACAGGGCTAGGGTGGGAGGTGTATGGAGCAGGGTAGGCCTTATGAGCTCTGGTCTAAAGTGCACTATATAGGGAATAGGGCTCTGGTCTAAAGTAGTGCACTATATAGGGAATAGGGCTCTGGTTTAAAGTAGTGCACTATATAGGGTTCCTTTTGAAATGTAACCATGATCTAATAGTGGTTAACTGGGATGAATCCATTTTAAAGGTCCCTAACTAGAACTACCAGTACAGTAGTGGTGGAAACACCAGCGTCATGTCATGAGATTCAACTGAACACCACTAGAGGGCGCTACTGGACTACTGTGAACTGGGATGTCTGCTAGACCAGGCACAACACACCTCTAATGTACCTCAAACAACCACTGTGTGTGTGTGCTCGTGCGTGCGTCTGTGTTTGTGACTGTGCATCAAATAGAGGGAGAGAGACAGAGAGGGCGAGGGACAGACAGAGTGGGTGAGGGAGAGAGACAAAGTGGGTGAGGGAGAGAGACCGAGTGGGTGAGGGAGAGAGACAGAGTGGGTGAGGGAGAGAGACAGAGTGGGTGAGGGAGAGAGACAGAGTGGGTGAGGGAGAGAGACAGAGTGGGTGAGGGAGAGAGACAGAGTGGGTGAGGGAGAGAGACAGAGAGGGTGAGGCAGAGAGACAGAGAGGGTGAGGCAGAGAGACAGAGAGGGTGAGGCAGAGAGACAGAGAGGGTGAGGGAGAGAGAGAGGGTGAGGGAGAGAGGGTGAGGGAGAGGGAGAGAGACAGAGGGACAGTGACAGAGAGAGAGAGGGACAGTGACAGAGGGACAGTGACAGAGAGACAGAGGGACAGAGGGACAGTGACAGAGAGACAGAGTGGGTGAGGGAGAGAGACAGAGTGGGTGAGGGAGAGAGACAGAGTGGGTGAGGGAGAGAGACAGAGTGGGTGAGGGAGAGAGACAGAGTGGGTGAGGGAGAGAGACAGAGAGGGTGAGGGAGAGAGACAGAGTGGGTGAGGGAGAGAGACAGAGTGGGTGAGGGAGAGAGAGAGAGAGAGGGGGAGGGACGGACGGACGGACAGACTGACTTTCTTTCTTTATTTTTCCTTCTGGAAAACACTAAACAAACAAGACGAAGAGCTATCTATCCAAACAGAGATGTATGGATAAACCACTTCTCCAATCTTTTTGGCTCTAAAAAAAAAAGAACAAACTGTAAAAACAAATATAGGATCAAATACAAATCTTAGAATCAACCATTAAAAACTACCGGAACCCACTGGATTCTCCAATTACCTTGAATGAATTACAGGACAAAATACAAATCCTCCAACCCAAAAAATGTTGAAATGTCTTTATTATTTTGGAACTTTTGTGAGTATCATGTTTATTGTTACATTTTTATTGTTTATCGACTTCAAAATCAAATCAAACTTTTATTTGTGGCCAAATACAACAAGTGTAGACTTTACCATGGAAACGCTGACTGACCAGCCCTTAACCAACAGTGTAGACTTTACCATGGAAACGCTGACTGACCAGCCCTTAACCAACAGTGTAGACTTTACCATGGAAACGCTGACTGACCAGCCCTTAACCAACAGTGTAGACTTTACCATGGAAACGCTGACTGACCAGCCCTTAACCAACAGTGTAGACTTTACCATGGAAACGCTGACTGACTAGCCCTTAACCAACAGTGTAGACTTTACCATGGAAACGCTGACTGACCAGCCCTTAACCAACAGTGTAGACTTTACCATGGAAACGCTGACTGACCAGCCCTTAACCAACAGTGTAGACTTTACCGTGGAAACGCTGACTTACAAGCCCTTAACCAACAGTGTAGACTTTACCATGGAAACGCTGACTGACCAGCCCTTAACCAACAGTGTAGACTTTACTGTGGAAACGCTGACTAACCCTAACAGGTAACCCTAACCCTAACCATGGAAACGCTGACTGACCAGCCCTTAACCAACAGTGTAGACTTTACTGTGGAAACGCTGACTAACCCTAACAGGTAACCCTAACCCTAACCATGGAAACGCTGACTGACCAGCCCTTAACCAACAGTGTAGACTTTACCATGGAAACGCTGACTGACCAGCCCTTAACCAACAGTGTAGACTTTACCATGGAAACGCTGACTGACCAGCCCTTAACCAACAGTGTAGACTTTACCATGGAAACGCTGACTGACCAGCCCTTAACCAACAGTGTAGACTTTACCATGGAAACGCTGACTGACTAGCCCTTAACCAACAGTGTAGACTTTACCATGGAAACGCTGACTGACCAGCCCTTAACCAACAGTGTAGACTTTACCATGGAAACGCTGACTGACCAGCCCTTAACCAACAGTGTAGACTTTACCGTGGAAACGCTGACTGACCAACCCTTAACCAACAGTGTAGACTTTACCATGGAAACGCTGACTGACCAGCCCTTAACCAACAGTGTAGACTTTACTGTGGAAACGCTGACTAACCCTAACAGGTAACCCTAACCCTAACCATGGAAACGCTGACTGACCAGCCCTTAACCAACAGTATAGACTTTACCATGGAAACGCTGACTGACCAGCCCTTAACCAACAGTGTAGACTTTACCATGGAAACGCTGACTGACCAGCCCTTAACCAACAGTGTAGACTTTACCATGGAAACGCTGACAGACCAGCCCTTAACCAACAGTGTAGACTTTACCATGGAAACGCTGACAGACCAGCCCTTAACCAACAGTGTAGACTTTACCATGGAAACGCTGACTGACCAGCCCTTAACCAACAGTGTAGACTTTACTGTGGAAACGCTGACTAACCCTAACAGGTAACCCTAACCCTAACCATGGAAACGCTGACTGACCAGCCCTTAACCAACAGTATAGACTTTACCATGGAAACGCTGACTGACCAGCCCTTAACCAACAGTGTAGACTTTACCATGGAAACGCTGACTGACCAGCCCTTAACCAACAGTGTAGACTTTACCATGGAAACGCTGACAGACCAGCCCTTAACCAACAGTGTAGACTTTACCATGGAAACGCTGACAGACCAGCCCTTAACCAACAGTGTAGACTTTACCATGGAAACGCTGACAGACCAGCCCTTAACCAACAGTGTAGACTTTACCATGGAAACGCTGACTTACAAGCCCTTAACCAACAGTATAGACTTTACCATGGAAACGCTGACTGACCAGCCCTTAACCAACAGTGTAGACTTTACCATGGAAACGCTGACTGACCAGCCCTTAACCAACAGTATAGACTTTACCATGGAAACGCTGACTGACCAGCCCTTAACCAACAGTGTAGACTTTACCATGGAAACGCTGACAGACCAGCCCTTAACCAACAGTGTAGACTTTACCGTGGAAACGCTGACTGACCAGCCCTTAACCAACAGTGCAGTTCAAGAAGTGTTAAGAAAAATATTTACCAAAATAAACCATAAAACAACCATAAAAACAACATGATAATGACAGTGACAAGACCATAACAAATGGAGGATGATTGACAGGACAATACTCAACCAGACAGACAGACACAATAAAAACAACATGATAATGACAGTGACAAGACCATAACAAATGGAGGATGATTGACAGGACAATACTCAACCAGACAGACAGACACAATAAAACAACATGATAATGACAGTGACAAGACCATAACAAATGGAGGATGATTGACAGGACAATACTCAACCAGACAGACAGACACAACATTTGGACAAGACTGTTATCAGTAATCCTATGGTGTAGCGGGATGCAATGAAAAATAAGGTCAAATATTGTTTCATTCCATGGGATATGGAGCATTTCCCCCTCATACAGTGCATTCAGAATGTATTCAGACCCCTTGACTTTTTATGTTACAGCCTAATTTTGAAATGTATTCAATTGTCCGTCCCCCCCCCCCATTAATCTACACACAATACCCAATAATGACAAAGCAAAAACAGGTTTTTAGGAATGTTTGCAAATTGAGCAATCGAGGGAGAAGGGCCTTTGTGAGGGAGGTGACCAAGAACCTGATGGTCACTCTGACAGAGCTCCAGAGTTCCTCTGTGGAGACGGGAGAACTTTCCATAAGGAAAACCATCTCTGCAGCGCTCCACCAATCAGGCCTTTATGGCAGAGTGGCCGGACGGAAGCCACTCCTCAGTAAAAGGCACATGCCAAAAGTAACCTCAAGGACTCAGACCATGAGAAACAAGGTTCTATGGTCTGATGAAACCAAGATTGAACTCTTTTTGACATGAATGCCAAGAGTCACGTCTGGTGGAAACCTGGCAACACCCCTACGGTGAAGCATGGTGGTGGCAGCATCATGCTGTGGGAATGTTTTTCGGTGGCAGGGACTGGGAGACTAGTCAGGATTGAGGGAAAGATGAACAGAGAAATCCTGCTCCAGAGCGCTCAGGACCTTAGACGGGGGGTGAAGGTTCATCTTCCAACATGACAGCGACCCTAAGTACACAGCCAAGACAACGCAGGAGTGGCTTCGGGACAAGTCTCTAAATTTCCTTGAGTGGCCCAGCCAGAGCCCAGACTTGAACCCGAACGAATATCTCAACGCTCCCCATCCAATCTGACAGAGCTTGAGAGGATCTGCAGAGAAGAATGGGAGAAACTCCCCAAATACAGGTGTGCCAAGCTTGTAGCATCATAACCAAGAAGACTCAAGGCTGTAATCGCTGTGAAAGGTGCTACAACAAAGTACTGAGTAAAGAGTCTGAATACTTACGTAAATGTGATATTTTTTATAAGAACCTGTGTGTTGCTTTGTCATTATGGGGTATTGTGGGTAGATTTAGGGGATCTGTTTTAGAAAAAGTCTGTAACGTAAAAAATGTGGCAAAGGTCACATGAATACTTTCCTGTATATTCATTTCAATTAATGTTGTTCAATCAAATGTTGATATTTGGATGCGTTGACAACCAAAAACTATTCAATATCACTTTTGAAATAGGATAAATAGCATAATAACCTGCCTCCACCTCAACCAGAAATTAAAGAATGGGATGAAGCCAGTGGTTCAGATGGAACTATCCAACCAGAAGTTAAAGAATGGGATGAAGCCAGTGTCTCAGATGGAACTATCCAACCAGAAGTTAAAGAATGGGATGAAGCCAGTGTCTCAGATGGAACTATCCAACCAGAAGTTAAAGAATGGGATGAAGCCAGTGGTTCAGATGGAACTATCCAACCAGAAGTTAAAGAATGGGATGAAGCCAGTGGTTCAGATGGAACTATCCAACCAGAAGATAAAGAATGGGATGAACCCAGTGGTTCAGATGGAACTATCCAACCAGAAGTTAAATAATGGGATGAAGCCAGTGGTTCAGATGGAACTATCCAATCAGTAGATACATCTCCTATAAATGTTAATATCTGGTTGCGTCTGCAGCCAAACAGAAATCAATATTACTTTTGTAATTCAGCAAATAGACTAAAGTTAAGTTTTACAAACTAATGTAACATTCAACCTTTAAATGAATAACATCCATGGTCACATTTGGAGCCTACAGTAACTACCTGGATACGTTTCTTCGTGTGTAATCTTATAGAGCGTGCTCGTTCCAGGTGGCAGGTCAGAGGTCATCACAGGTCTGTGGAGATCTTCACAATGGGCTCTAATTATCCGTCAGGAATCTACAACAGCATTGATCACTTGCACCGTGTTCTTGTTAATGTAATCTCAACTACAACCCAGGTCATTAGGTTATTAGATGAAGCACAGTGACACCACGTTTATATGTTGTAAGACCTCGAGGGAGGCTGCATCAGGGGTGGAGGGGAAGACCTTGAGGGAGGCTGCATCAGGGGTGGAGGGGAAGACCTTGAGGGAGGCTGCATCAGGGGTGGAGGGGAAGACCTTGAGGGAGGCTGCATCAGGGGTGTAGGGGAAGACCTTGAGGGAGGCTGCATCAGGGGTGGAGGGGAAGACCTTGAGGGAGACTGCATCAGGGGGGGAGGGGAAGACCTCGAGGGAGGCTGCATCAGGGGTAAGGGGAAGACCTTGAGGGAGGCTGCATCAGGGGTGGAGGGGAAGACCTTGAGGGAGGCTGCATCAGGGGTAAGGGGAAGACCTTGAGGGAGGCTGCAGAAACAAACTTTCAAACAAAAATAAACCTATCCTACAAAAGGAAACCTCTCCTACAGCTACCCAGAGTTAAAGGCCTCCTAGAGACAACATCCTCTCCTACAACTACCCAGAGTTAATGGCCTCCTAGAGACAACATCCTCTCCTACAACTACCCAGAGTTAAAGGCCTCCTAGAGACAACATCCTCTCCTACAACTACCCAGAGTTAAAGGCCTCCTAGAGACAACATCCTCTCCTACAGCTACCCAGAGTTAAATGCCTCCTAGAGACAACATCCTCTCTTACAACTACCCACATCAAATGATCAAATCCCTTTTCATATCCAGTATCTATCGTATCACCTCGTAGTTAAATGTGAATGTTTGTAGTTAAACTCAGCAAAAAAAAAGCAACGCCCTCCCTGTCAAATGCGTTTCTTTTCAGCAAATTTAACATGTATAAATATTTGTATGAACATAACAAGATTCAACAACTGAGACATAAACTGAACAAGTTCCACAGACATGTGACTAACAGAAATTGAATAATGTGTCCCTGAACAAAGGGGGGTCAAAATCAAAGGTAACAGTCAGTATCTGGTGTGGCCACCAGCTGCATTAAGTACTGCAGTGCATCTCCTCCTCGTGGACTGCACCAGATTTGCCAGTTCTTGCTGTGAGATGTTACCCTGCTCTTCCACCAAGGCACCTGCAAGTTCCAGGACATTTCTAATGGGAATGACCCTAGCCCTCATCCTCCGATCCAACAGGTCCCAGACGTGCTCAATGGGATTTAGATCAGGGCTCTTCGCTGGCCATGGCAGAACACTGTGGGTACCACATGAGGGAGGAGGATGTTTTCCCTGTAACGCACAGCGTTGAGATTGCCTGCAATGACAACAAGCTCAGTCCAATGATTCTGTGACACACCGCCCCAGACCATGACGGACCCTCCACCTCCAAATCGATCTCGCTCCAGAGTACAGGCCTCGGTGTAACGCTCATTCCTTTTACGATAAACACGAATCCGACCATTACCCCTGGTGAGACAAAACCGCGACTTGTCAGTGAAGAGCACTTTTTGCCAGTCCTGTCTGGTCCAGCGACGGTGGGTTTGTGCCCATAGAGGACGTTGTTGCCGGTGATATCTGGTGAGGACCTGCCTTACGATCAGCTGTCCGTCCTGTCTTCCTGTCTTAGGCGTCTCACAGTACGGACATTGCAATTTATTTCCTTGGCCACATCTGCAGTCCTCATGTCTCCTTGCAGCATTCCTAAGGCATGTTCACGCAGATGAGCAGGGACCCTGGGCATATTTATTTTGGTGTTTTTCAGAGTCAGTAGAAAGGCCTCTTTAGTGTCCTAAGTTTTCATAACTGTGACCTTAATTGCCTACCGTCTGTAAGCTGTTGGTGTCTTAACGACCGTTCCACAGGTGCATGTTCATTAATTGTTTATGCATGGGAAAGTGTTTAAACCCTTTACAATGAAGATCTGTGAAGTTATTTGGATTTTTACAGATTATCTTTGAAAGACGGGGTCCTGAAAAAGGGGACGTTTCTGTCATTGACATGGTACCTTTTGTGTCGTTCCATTCCAGACGTGTTATCCATCTGCACACACGGTGTTCCCGGACATGAACAGTACAGAGGAATACAATGCATGGAAACCAACCGCATTGATGGGCCTCACGTTACTCTATACGTCATGTCAGAACAGGACAATGAAAATAATGCTATTTTTAGCTCTTGTTGCGGGTTTCGGGTTTTCTCTCCGTTTCGAGAGATTACCTCTGGACACATAAGTGGTGTTATTAGGTGTGGCTCACTGCGATTGAAGTTACCTGGTGATTGCAGTCGTGTGGTCGTGAGATACCCGTGAGAGTTGTTTGTCCTTATTGTGTGTCTAAAGTCTAAGCTGAAGCCTAACCTCCGTTTTCAGTAGGTCGCGGTGTAACTTCTTTAACAAAGGAAAACCCTTTGTTGTACCATCACAAGGCAGTTTTTAAAGCATTTCCCTTAGAGGGTCTGAACTGAGTGGTGAAACAAAATATTGTGTGGAGTTTTGTTACATTGAGGTAGGCCTTTGACATATTTCAGAGAGCCAGCCTTACTTTAGATAGAAATAAAACAAAAGGTAAGTACGAGTCTTGGTCACGTCACTCCCAAGATGCTCTTGGGGCACCAAGAGTATATTTACTGTGCACTGTAATCTTCTCGTCTCAATCGAGGAAAGACGAGCCGGACAGAGACAACATGAAGATGCAGATGTTGGTGGTGTTGGCTGTAGCAGCCTTGGTCCCCAGTCTGTCTGAGGGACGGATCCTTTCCAAATGTGAGCTGAAGAACTTGTTGGAGAAGGAGGCCCTCAAATTCAACATGACTGGGGGAGCCGGAGTGAAGAACCTGACAAACAACGATTTTGTGGCTAAAAGTAAGTTACATTACATAAACCCAATGGGGTTTTTTTTTTCCTTAAAAAAATAGGAATTACTTCTTAAATGATGTGGATTGGTTTCCCAGAACACAGATTAAGCCTAATCCTGGACTAAGAATTACTTTTTATTTTTAATCGAGATTCTCAATTGAAATGACTTTTTATTCCAAGACTCGTCTAAATCTGTGTGGGATTGAAGTAACACTACGTGTTTGTTGCCTCTTCCAGTCGTCTGCCTCGTGGAGAAGGCCTCAGGTTTCAACACCAGTTTTGTGACTGCTTGGAGGGATGATGACGGCCCTGATGTACTCCCTACCCGCCCTGCCAAGGTTAATGACCGCCATCGCCCTGAGCCCCCTCCTAGGAGGGGTAAGAGACACGCTGGGGATGATGTTGACCCTACCCACCCTGCTAACAATGATAACCATCCTACCCGTCCTCCCCGCCCTAACTACCCTACCCGCCTTACCCTTCCTAACCGCCCGGAGCAGCCTCCTAAGAGGGGTAAGAGACACGCTGGGGATGATGTTGACCCTACCCACCCTGCTAACAATGATAACCATCCTACCCGTCCTCCCCGCCCTAACAACCCTACCCGCCTTACCCTTCCTACCCGCCCTGAGCAGCCTCCTAAGAGAGGTAAGAGACACGCTGGGAATCACTTTACCTCAGGAGAGGAAAGCTCCAGCGAAGAAGAGACCATGGGGACCCTTTACGGCTTGTTCCAGCTGAGCGATCGTGTGATTTGTTCCTCGGGCTCAACTCCATCGCTGAACCTTTGCCAGATGAACTGCAGTGGTGAGTTCAATGTGTTTGACCTGTCGGAAAAACTCTATGTATTAACGTGCTAAAGATGCACAACAGGATCATTGATAGAGTAGGTGGATGTTAGATTAAAATGGCTGTGTGACAGTGTCAGTTATGCATCTCTAAAATGGCTGTCAGTTATGCACCTCTAAATGGCTGTGTCAGTTATGCATCTCTAAAATGGCTGTGTGACAGTGCCAGTTATGCATCTCTAAAATGGCTGTCAGTTATGCACCTCTAAATGGCTGTGTGACAGTGCCAGTTATGCATCTCTAAAATGGCTGTCAGTTATGCACCTCTAAATGGCTGTGTCAGTTATGCATCTCTAAAATGGCTGTGTGACAGTGTCAGTTATGCATCTCTAAAATGGCTTGTGTGAAAGTGTCAGTTATGCATCTCTAAAATGGCTTGTGTGAAAGTGTCAGTTATGCATCTCTAAAATGGCTTGTGTGAAAGTGTCAGTTATGCATCTCTAAAATGGCTTGTGTGACAGTGTCAATTATGCATCTCTAAAATGGCTGTGTCAGTTATGCATCTCTAAAATGGCTGTGTCAGTTATGCATCTCTAAATGGCTGTGTCAGTTATGCATCTCTAAAATGGCTGTGTCAGTTATGCATCTCTAAAATGGCTGTGTCAGTTATGCATCTCTAAAATGGCTGTGTCAGTTATGCATCTCTAAAATGGCTTGTGTGACAGTGTCAGTTATGCATCTCTAAAATGGCTTGTGTGACAGTGTCAGTTATGCATCTCTAAAATGGCTTGTGTGACAGTGTCAGTTATGCATCTCTAAAATGGCTTGTGTGACAGTGTCAGTTATGCATCTCTAAAATGGCTTGTGTGACAGTGTCAGTTATGCATCTCTAAAATGGCTTGTGTGACAGTGTCAGTTATGCATCTCTAAAATGGCTTGTGTGACAGTGTCAGTTATGCATCTCTAAAATGGCTTGTGTGAAAGTGTCAGTTATGCATCTCTAAAATGGCTTGTGGGAAAGTGTCAGTTATGCATCTCTAAAATGGCTTGTGTGACAGTGTCAGTTATGCATCTCTAAAATGGCTTGTGTGACAGTGTCAGTTATGCATCTCTAAAATGGCTTGTGTGACAGTGTCAGTTATGCATCTCTAAAATGGCTTGTGTGAAAGTGTCAGTTATGCATCTCTAAAATGGCTTGTGTGACCGTGTCAGTTATGCATCTCTAAAATGGCTTGTGTGACAGTGTCAGTTATGCATCTCTAAAATGGCTTGTGTGAAAGTGTCAGTTATGCATCTCTAAAATGGCTTGTGTGACCGTGTCAGTTATGCATCTCTAAAATGGCTTGTGTGAGTGTCAGTTATTGATCTCTGTTGGGCTTTTTGTTTCTCTCAAGCTTTGATTGACGACGACATAAGTGATGACTTTAACTGTGTGAAGACTATCAAACAGACAATGTAAGTGTTTTGGTGTTGAGGTGAATGTACTCCCTCCAGTTTCTTATTGTGTTAACATACTGTGTTTCAGCGCAGCAATTCTTATTCACTTTTACACTGTGTTTTTCTCTCTCCATTCAAACAGGGAAAGTGGTCGCGGTCAACAAACAAAGGCTCTAAAGAGAATGTAAGTATGCAAATTAAAAATGTGTATTTTACATTTTGTAAATGCATTTTATTTCCATCTTATCAACGGGAGTTTATTGGTTCGCATTCAATGTTTTTAAATGAGTGAAACATTCTATGAGAATGTCACTTTAGGACGTCCTTTAGTGAATTTAGAATGTCCTTTAGTGAATTTAGAATGTCCTTTCGTGAATTTAGAATGTCCTTCAGTGAATTTAGAATGTCCTTCAGTGAATTTAGAATGTCCTTCAGTGCATTTAGAATGTCCTTCAGTGCATTTAGAATGTCCTTCAGTGCATTTAGAATGTCCTTCAGTGCATTTAGAATGTCCTTTAGTGAATTTAGAATGTCCTTCAGTGAATTTAGAGAATTTAGAATGTTCTTCAGTGAATTTAGAATGTCCTTTAGTGAATTTAGAATGTCCTTTAGTGAATTTAGAATGTCCTTCAGTGAATTTAGAATGTCCTTTAGTGAATTTAGAATGTCCTTTAGTGAATTTAGAATGTCCTTTAGTGAATTTAGAATGTCCTTCAGTGAATTTAGAGAATTTAGAATGTCCTTTAGTGAATTTAGAATGTCCTTCAGTGAATTTAGAATGTCCTTTAGTGAATTTAGAATGTCCTTCAGTGAATTTAGAATGTCCTTTAGTGAATTTAGAATGTCCTTCAGTGAATGTAGAATGTCCTTTAGTGAATTTAGAATGTCCTTTAGTGCATTTAGAATGTGCTTTAGTGAATTTAGAATGTCCTTCAGTGAATTTAGAGAATTTAGAATGTCCTTTAGTGAATTTAGAATGTCCTTCGGTGAATTTAGAATGTCCTTCAGTGAATTTAGAATGTTCTTCAGTGAATTTAGAATGTCCTTCAGTGAATTTAGAGAATTTAGAATGTCCTTCAGTGAATTTAGAATGTCCTTCAGTGAATTTAGAATGTCCTTCAGTGAATTTAGAATGTCCTTCAGTGAATTTAGAATGTTCTTCGGTGAATTTAGAGAATTTAGAATGTCGTTCAGTGAATTTAGAATGTTCTTCAGTGAATTTAGAGAATTTAGAATGCCCTTCAGTGAATTTAGAATGTTCTTCAGTGAATTTAGAGAATTTAGAATGTTCTTCAGTGAATTTAGAGAATTTAGAATGTCCTTCAGTGAATTTAGAATGTCCTTCAGTGAATTTAGAATGTCCTTTAGTGAATTTAGAATGTCCTTCAGTGAATGTAGAATGTCCTTTAGTGAATTTAGAATGTCCTTTAGTGCATTTAGAATGTGCTTTAGTGAATTTAGAATGTCCTTCAGTGAATTTAGAGAATTTAGAATGTCCTTTAGTGAATTTAGAATGTCCTTCGGTGAATTTAGAATGTCCTTCAGTGAATTTAGAATGTTCTTCAGTGAATTTAGAATGTCCTTCAGTGAATTTAGAGAATTTAGAATGTCCTTCAGTGAATTTAGAATGTCCTTCAGTGAATTTAGAATGTCCTTCAGTGAATTTAGAATGTCCTTCAGTGAATTTAGAATGTTCTTCAGTGAATTTAGAGAATTTAGAATGTCCTTCAGTGAATTTAGAATGTTCTTCAGTGAATTTAGAGAATTTAGAATGCCCTTCAGTGAATTTAGAATGTTCTTCAGTGAATTTAGAGAATTTAGAATGTTCTTCAGTGAATTTAGAGAATTTAGAATGTCCTTCAGTGAATTTAGAATGTCCTTCAGTGAATTTAGAATGTCCTTCAGTGAATTTAGAATGTCCTTCAGTGAATTTAGAATGTCCTTCAGTGAATTTAGAATGTCCTTTAGTGAATTTAGAATGTCCTTTAGTGAATTTAGAATGTCCTTCAGTGAATTTAGAATGTCCTTTAGTGAATTTAGAATGTCCTTCAGTGAATTTAGAATGTCCTTCAGTGAATTTAGAATGTCCTTCAGTGAATTTAGAATGTCCTTTAGTGAATTTAGAATGTCCTTTAGTGAATTTAGAATGTCCTTTAGTGAATTTAGAATGTCCTTTAGTGAATTTAGAATGTCCTTTAGTGAATTTAGAATGTCCTTCAGTGAATTTTGGATGTCCTTTAGTGAATTTAGTGAATTTAGAATGTTCTTCAGTGAATTTAGAATGTCCTTCAGTGAATTTAGAATGTCCTTTAGTGAATTTAGAATGTTCTTCAGTGAATTTAGAATGTTCTTCAGTGAATTTAGTGAATTTAGAATGTTCTTTAGAGAATTTAGAATGTTCTTTAGAGAATTTAGAATGTCCTTTAGTGAATTTAGAATGTCCTTCAGTGAATTTAGTGAATTTAGAATGTTCTTTAGAGAATTTAGAATGTTCTTCAGTGAATTTAGAATGTTCTTTAGAGAATTTAGAATGTCCTTTAGTGAATTTAGAATGTCCTTCAGTGAATTTAGTGAATTTAGAATGTTCTTTAGAGAATTTAGAATGTTCTTTAGAGAATTTAGAATGTTCTTTAGAGAATTTAGAATGTCCTTTAGTGAATTTAGAATGTCCTTCAGTGAATTTAGTGAATTTAGAATGTTCTTCAGTGAATTTAGAGAATTTAGAATGTTCTTTAGAGAATTTAGAATGTCCTTCAGTGAATTTAGTGAATTTAGAATGTCCTTTAGTGAATTTAGAATGTTCTTCAGTGAATTTAGAATGTTCTTCAGTGAATTTAGTGAATTTAGAATGTTCTTTAGAGAATTTAGAATGTTCTTTAGAGAATTTAGAATGTCCTTCAGTGAATTTAGTGAATTTAGAATGTCCTTTAGTGAATTTAGAATGTATTTTAGTTTATTTAGGATGTCCTTTTAGTGAATGTATGCGAGCACCTCTAGGGCTGTAACTGAATATGGACATTTTAATTATCTTGTAGGATCAACCTGCTCTTCCAGAAGGAATGTGTCGCCACGGTGGCCTCCAGCTACTTCTCCAAGTGTTGAAGTGTTGCGATGTTAGACGACAATCCCCCCAATTGCAAAAAGATCCGAATTGGGCTGCCGGTGTTAATACAGCCGTTGTGTGTAACAATTAGTTCTCATCAGCTTCATGTTTTTCAAAGTACACCGGAATAGAATGTAGCATGTAGAAATAATAAAAACGAACATTACATTCATTTGGTTTGTTTCATTATCTGTTGTTGTTGAATTGCAAATAGCAGTTAAAGCAAGGAATACCTTCGATTAAACACTGGGATAAACAGCACATGCACCCTTCAAACAGCACATGCACCCTTCAAACAGCACATGGCCATGGCTAGAATGGATACAGCTTTTGTCAAATTTAAATCAGAAGGTCATTTTTTTATTTTATTTTTTGCATTTTAGCTAACCCAAACTCTTTTCCTGACCTTAAAGTATTTATTTTAGCCTGACACGTTAATTATCCTAACCTGCTAATGAAATGTAAAAATCTGATTTAAAGCTATATCCTTTTTTTTTAGTGAAAATCTCAGCACATGGCACACAGGACCCCAGTCAAGGCAGTCTTCCCACCTGGGTGTTTGTTTTGCTCTTTTATGGGCTGACAGCACAGAGATGGAAAGAGGTCATATCTGGGAAATAACCTGGTTTTTGCATGGACATTACCATTGAGGGCTTCCACCATTTTGAATGTAATCAACTGGGTGGGACTTCCAACCCCATTGGCTGAGCCCTCCTGGTGACCCTGTCGGAGTCATCATGTCCAACCTGGCCATCAGGAGGGTTCAGCCAATCGTGAAGACGAAAATGGACTACTTCAAAATGGAGATGGCGCTCAATGGCGCTGCCCATGCGCTCACGGAGGCCATAATTGGATGGATATAAGGTTACGACATCTTTCCATCTCTATGGGTAACAGACAGATTGATGACTGGTACTTAGTGATGTTCCTCTGAAAGGTCCTACCTGTCCAATAGGGAAGCCTCATAAGAACATAGGCCAAATGATTGGTTGAACTAACACATGAGGTGCTGCGGGCAGAGCAAAATGTTATTGGAGGCCGAGACGGAAGAGGAAGCCAGACATCCCACTCCCTCATTTCTTTCTGGTTCAATGGAAGTCTGTGAACTAAGCAGACCAGACCCAGCTGCTATCACATTGGTGTCTTTGGGAGAGTCCCCCACGCCCGATTAAGCAGAACGGAACTGACCATTATTTTCAATGGGCAACGGCCTGAGTGAATTATCTTGATTTATCCACCATCTTTGTCAGAAATACATGAACCACTGGTCTTCTGTATTGCACATAGAGAATTATAGCTGCCTCAAGATGGATTAAACCCATTTGTGCATGGATATTGCCATTGAAAGCTTCCACCATTTTGAAGTAGTCAACTGGTGGGACTTCCTATGGGTCTTATGATTCCATCCAGGTCATCAGGACCAGCCAATGAATTATAAACAGCCCATGAGTAATAGTCAACTGGGTGGGACTTCCTATTGGTTAAGGAAGGATCACATGATTCCATCCAGGTCATCAGGATCAGCCAATGAATTATAGTCAGCCCATGAGTAATAGTCAACTGGGTGGGACTTCCTATTGGTTAAGGAAGGATCACATGATTCCATCCAGGTCATCAGGATCAGCCAATGAATTATAGCCAGCCCATGAGTAATAGTCAACTGGGTGGGACTTCCTATTGGTTAAGGAAGGATCACATGATTCCATCCAGGTCATCAGGATCAGCCAATTAATTATAGTCAGCCTATGAGTAATAGTCAACTGGGTGGGACTTCCTATTGGTTAAGGAAGGATCACATGATTCCATCCAGGTCATCAGGATCAGCCAATGAATTATAGTCAGCCCATGAGTAATAGTCAACTGGGTGGGACTTCCTATTGGTTAAGGAAGGATCACATGATTCCATCCAGGTCATCAGGATCAGCCAATGAATTATAGTCAGCCCATGAATTATCGTCGTGAGGAAACATTCCATAACAGCAGGTGGCAGTAAATCTCCAACCTTGGCTTTTCACCTGTTCCAACAACACCCTCCAGGGGGCAGTGTGCACCCTTTCAGTTTGTTTACCAACTCATAGAAGTAGTAGAAGAAGAAAATGGACTGCTTCAGAATGGAGATGGGCTCATGGCGCTACCCAAAGCGCTCCCAGACGCCCCAAGGGGACAGATGCACAGAGGACTCCTCTAATCTCTATGGCAGGGGTTCTTAAACTTTTTCAGCCTGGGACCCAAATTAGAAATTCTGTGTTTTCCTGGGACTCAAGCTTATGGAAACATCAGTGCATTTAATTTCCCTTGTACCTAAAACAAATACAATACAGACAAATAACGATGAAATTAAATACCCATATAAATAGCTATTCATGTTTATTCCCCCCCCCCCCCCCCCCCCCATTAAAAACACTCTTACATATCTGTCTAGGTTGGAACTGTTGCTGCTAAAATACAATAAATCATGTTCATTCTGAACTGGAATAAACTGATTAAAGCAAGATGCTTTTTGAGGCATTACACAGATGTAGACCAGAACACACACACACACACACACACACACACACACACACACACACACACACACACACACACACACACACGCACAGTCCTAATGAGAGGTGTGTGACTGGTTGAAGTTTTTTTTTTTTAACTTGTTTTTCAAGTACAACCAAGTTGAGAAACCTGACTCACATAGGTATGTGTTGCCAAACTGGACCAGAACATCTACTGCTTTCTCAGTCAGACAGGAGACCGCTTCCTGCTGTAGAGGAGCTACCCAGAACTGTGTGAGTGTTTTCCTCAAAAATCATCTTGCTTCAATCAATTTATTCCAGTTCAGAACAAAACATATTACGAGTATTTTAAGAGCAACAGTTCCCACCAAGACGTGTTTTCAACAGTCATTTCTACAGGAAAATGCACAGTAGGTCTGATCATGTTTCATCTTCAAATGTATTGTTTACTGACCTCGTATTTTCCGAGTTCCCAGTTGTTTTGAACGCGACAAATGACTGGCAGCGCTTCATCTGCTACAGAACTACAGAACTGCAGCCTGAGAGTCGCGGAGTGAAGGAAACTGCCGAAACTCGTGCAGCTGCCAAACTGAGCAGAGAGTTTAATTGCACTTGACCAAATCAATTGCAGTAATTAATCAACAAAAATATTAATTTACTCTCACACGTTGCGACCCGCTACCCATGCTTTAAAAAAAGGCCGCTCTATGGTATCAAGTTAAGTGGCACTTTTTCACAGAGATGTTTTGGGGACATCAGGTGGTTTTAGGACGCCATCTAGTGGCTGATTTTAGAAGTGCATGAACCAAACGAGGCCACGTCACAGACGTTCAATGACCAACAGCATTGGGAAAGCTTGGCCCAGACAGACAAGGCAGGTCATAAAAACGTTGCTGTGGTACACAAAAAAAAACTATCCTTAATTGTGTTGAGGTAAACTGCGCAGTCATGCTGTGCAACTGGGTAAAGTTATTGGGGAGCCTTTGCATGCGGAGTGTAAAGGAGGAGGCTACTGAGTAAATTATGATCTGGGGTGTTAGCTAGCTAAACGAACCTTAGTTAGCTAGCAATTAGTTTCTTTAAGTTTATCATGTTAGCCAGCCAATAGTCTAATAAGCCTTAGGTTTAAAAAAACTAGCCAGCTAAAGATGTTGACCAGTTTGTATCAACCGGTTTTAATGCTGCTCTGAGAACAGACATATATACTGAGTCATTTTGGGGTTGCTGTTCAAGCTAGCAAACATCTTTAGCTTTTTTTAGTACTTGATTACAAATTCTCTTTCAATGAGAAATTGTATTAGTATAACATAATAAAATGTTCCCATTTTTTTTTTTGCATACAATATAGCTCAGTAGTTGTACTATTTATTTCATAATCTCACACCCTGATCTGTTTCACCTGTCTTTGTGATTGTCTCCACCCCGCCTCCGGGTGTCACCCATCTGCCCATTTATCCCCTGTGTATTTATACCTGCGTTCTCTGTTTGTCCGTGGCCAGTTCGTTTTGTCAGGTCTTACCAGCATGCTTTCCCGTCTTCCTGTTTCTCAAGTTCTGTTTCCTAGTTATTCCTGGTTCTGACCTGCCTGCCTGCCGTCCTGTACCTGCCTGACTCTGACCTGATCACGAACCTCTGCCTGTCCTCCTCGACCTGTCCTTTACCTGCCCCGTGTTTATAATAAATTATCTGAGAACTGTGCTATCCGCCTCCTGTGTCTGCATCTGGGTCATCCTGAGTCTTGATACATAGTCTTTTTTATATACCATACTAACCACCATGCTGGTCACCAGTGTCCAAAACACATTTTGGGTTGCTGGTCACTATTGTCCAAAACACATTTCGGTATGCTGGTCACCATTGTCCAAAACACATGCTGGTCACCATTGTCCAAAACACATGCTGGTCACCATTGTCCAAAACACATGTTGGTATGCTGGTCACCAGTGTCCAAAACACATTTCGGTATGCTGGTCACCAGTGTCCAAAACACATTGTCCAAAGCGAAGGCTGGTAAACAGCAAAAACACTGTGGAGGCTGGTGACGAGTGTCCAAAACAGCTGGTCACCACGTGGTCCAAAACACAACGAAAGCTGGTCACCAGTGTCCAAAACACAATAAATGCTGGTCACCAGTGCCTAAAACACAGTGAGTGCTGGTGACCAGTGCCTAAAACACAATAAATGCTGGTCACCAGTGCCTAAAACACAATAAATGCTGATCACCAGTGTCCAAAACACATGTTGGTATGCTGGTCACCAGTGCCTAAAACACAATAAATGCTGGTCACCAGTGCCTAAAACACAATAAATGCTGGTCACCAGTGCCTAAAACACAATAAATGCTGGTCACCAGTGCCTAAAACACAATAAATGCTGGTCACCAGTGCCTAAAACACAATAAATGCTGGTCACCAGTGCCTAAAACACAATAAATGCTGGTCACCAGTGCCTAAAACACAATAAATGCTGGTCACCAGTGCCTAAAACACAATAAATGCTGGTCACCAGTGCCTAAAACACAATAAATGCTGGTCACCAGTGCCTAAAACACAATAAATGCTGGTCACCAGTGCCTAAAACACAATAAATGCTGGTCACCAGTGCCTAAAACACAATAAATGCTGGTCACCAGTGCCTAAAACACAATAAATGCTGGTCACCAGTGCCTAAAACACAGTGAGTGCTGGTGACCAGCCTAAGCATTTTTCCCAGCAGAGGTACCATCCCAGTAATGCCACTGTGTTGTCTTCAGTGAAGGAGTGAATGTTTCTGCGGTGGCTGTTTGATTTGATTTCTTCCACTGCACTGTGACATATTGTAATGAGTCCAGATGTACAAGAACAATCACATCACATAGCAGCATCAAAACAGATCAGTTATAATGACTTTCCAGATGGAGGTCTGGGCAGGACTGGTGTCTTCCTCCTCGCTGGCTTTCTGTCCGATTCCCCCCTTCTACCACAAGAACTGGTCCCAAACCGAACCCGCAGTCCCGGCAATGTTATTTTAGGCTTATGTGACACAGCTCAGTTGCCAGCCATGGTCCCAGCAATTTTGTGCCCTACAGGCAATATCAAACGGGGAAAAATACGTTCAGAAATGGGTTAAACCACCAGAGATTATCGCGTGGCCACATTAGGTTATCTGTATTACTGGGCTACGTCAGCCAATATGGTAGATGAATAGTATTTTGAAGAGAGCAAAGTTGGAGAGACTTTCTCTTGAGCTATTTTTTTTATAGCCTACCTTTTAAGAGTGCCACCAACAACTGGCGCGCATCGCCCTCGTTCTATAATGTTTGCAAACAAGAGAAAGGGGTCTGCAGTCTACTCTATAGCCAGCTCTATTCAATTCAGACGACACTCACACCTGATATCGCAGATATGACTAGTGAACTTTAATCAGCTAGAAAAATGACGTTTTGCATATAGGATATGGGAGGACGATTTGCAGGAAGATAAAAAATAAATGGGTAATCAGTTCTTATTGAAAATGAAAAGGCGCGAAGCTAGCTCACCATAGTAGGCTAACCTATGTGCACGTTGTGCCTTTTTCCTTTTCAATTATGATATATATTTGGGTTTGCACTTTGACTCACGTTGTTTGATCGCCCTCCACATCTTTCCATTATCAATATTTATTTACAGACACTGTAGTAAACTACAGTCGAATCATATTTAAGTTCATTCCATATTGAAGTTAACTGCCACGTGATTCTCCGCCCATGTATGCTCTACTCTATTTCAATGAGACCACACGTCCAACTAGGAGAGGAGAGGTAGGCTACTGAAGTTGAAACAAGCGAATTCTGAGCGTGTAAATAATGCGACAAAAATGTGATTTTAATACCATATGTACGCTAACGCATACTAAGCAGAAAGATCACCTTTCCAAATAATATGCGGGACAACAAAACTATTTCCGTCCCAAAGTAGTCTGTCTGACCGCCCCGCTCCTGCCCGCAGCATGAAAAAATGCTGACCGTGTCACAATGATCTTTGTCAGGACCCGCAGGTCTGGCGGGGCGCCCCGTGATCAGGCAGCGCTCAACTTCCACAGTCCAGTTCAATGGTGTAAGGACTTAAATAGAGGGATCTTCCAATATGAGACACATGTGGGTTACAATACATACACACACACACACACACACACACAGTGGTTGGTTCAGGTTGGTTCTCTATCTGAGAGAAGGACTGAAGTCTGTCTGTATTGATCTCATCGGGGCTCTTAATCTTCTCCCTGTGCTGCGCTGCAGGGTTCTGCAGTGATTAGTCAACACATGGTGCCAGTGAGGGACCATCCATCACCAGATTAGGAGAGAGGGGGAGGAGAGAGATGCAGAAACAGAGTTTCTCTCCCACTCTCTCTGTCTGAATCATCACAGGAAAGGAGAAATAATCCCGTCTGGGGAGCAGAAATAACTCTCCCAACAAAACAAATCATTGGCAGAGGAGAGGAAATGCTTCTGATTCAACAGACACTATTCTAAACCTGATCTTCAGGGAAATGAGTTCCATGCTTCATCAGTACATCATGTATATGCAATGCTGTGTTTGAGGGGAGTAATTCTATGGAATCTATTTCAGTTATGGAATCTATTTCAGTTCTATGGAATCTATTTCAGTTCTATGGAATCTATTTCCTGTCTATGGAATCTATTTCAGTTCTATGGAATCTATTTCAATTCATTGAAATCTATTTCAGTTCTATGGAATCTATTTCAGTTCTATGGAATCTATTTCAGTTCTATGGAATCTATTTCAGTTATGGAATCTATTTCAATTCATTGAAATCTATTTCAGTTCTATGGAATCTATTTCAGTTCTATGGAATCTATTTCAGTTCTATGGAATCTATTTCAGTTCTATGGAATCTATTTCAGTTCTATGGAATCTATTTCAGTTCTATGGAATCTATTTCAATTCATTGAAATCTATTTCAGTTCTATGGAATCTATTTCAGTTCTATGGAATCTATTTCAATTCATTGAAATCTATTTAAGTTCTATGGAATCTATTTCAATTCTATGGAATCTATTTCAGTTCTATGGAATCTATTTCAGTTCTATGGAATCTATTTCAATTCTATGGAATCTATTTCAGTTCTATGGAATCTATTTCAGTTATGGAATCTAGTTCAGTTCTATGGAATATATTTCAGTTCTATGGAATCTATTTCAGTTCTATGGAATCTATTTCCGGTCTATGGAATCTATTTCAGTTATGGAATCTATTTCAGTTCTATGGAATCTATTTCAGTTCTATGGAATCTATTTCAGTTCTATGGAATCTATTTCAGTTATGGAATCTATTTCAGTTCTATGGAATCTATTTCAGTTATGGAATCTATTTCAATTCATTGAAATCTATTTCAGTTCTATGGAATCTATTTCAGTTCTATGGAATCTATTTCAGTTCTATGGAATCTATTTCAGTTCTATGGAATCTATTACAGTTCTATGGAATCTATTTCAGTTCTATGGAATCTATTTCAATTCATTGAAATCTATTTCAGTTCTATGGAATCTATTTCAGTTCTATGGAATCTATTTCAATTCATTGAAATCTATTTCAGTTCTATGGAATCTATTTCAATTCTATGGAATCTATTTCAGTTCTATGGAATCTATTTCAGTTCTATGGAATCTATTTCAATTCTATGGAATCTATTTCAGTTCTATGGAATCTATTTCAGTTATGGAATCTATTTCAGTTCTATGGAATATATTTCAGTTCTATGGAATCTATTTCAGTTATGGAATCTATTTCAGTTCTATGGAATCTATTTCAGTTCTATGGAATCTATTTCAGTTCTATGGAATCTATTTCCGGTCTATGGAATCTATTTCAGTTCTATGAAATCTATTTCAGGTCTATGGAATCTATTTCAGTTCTATCTATGGAATCTATTTCAGTTCTATGAAATCTATTTCAGTTCTATGGAATCTATTTTAGTTCTCTGCCAGCAGCACACTATCCTGCATCCCACTGCTGGCTTGCAGCTATGCAGGGTTGGTCCTGGTCAGTCCACGGATGGGGGAGACCAGATGCTGCTGGAAGAGAGGCACTCTTTCCTCTGGTCTAAAAAAAAGAAATATCCCAGGGCAATGATTCGGGACATTGCCCTGTGTAGGTTGCTTCCATTCAGATGGGATGTTAAACGGGTGTCCTGACTCTGTGGTCACTAAAGATCCCGTGGTACTTATCATAAGAGTAGTGGTTTTAACCCCGGTGTCCTGGCTAAATTCCTAATTTGACCCTCATCACCTAATCATCCACAACTTCCAATTGGCTAATATATCTCCTCTCCCCTGTAACTAATCCCCAGGTTGTTGCTGTAAACGAGAATATGTTCTCAGTCATTTTACCTGGAAAAATAAGGAATAAATAAATCCAAATTCAATGGAATCTATTTAAATTCTATGGAATCTATTTAAATTCTATGGAATCTATTTAAATTCAATGGAATCTATTTAAATTCTATGGAATCTATTTAAATTCTATGGAATCTATTTCAATTCTATGGAATCTATTTCTCGGAGAGTGGTAGTCTGTTTAGGCACTGATACAGTTACTGTTACTGTGTTGTAAAAACCTTGTCCTTGTCACCGTGCTGCAATAAGGAGTTTGAGGTCGCTAGCTGGTCTATTATAAATCGTTTCTGGATCTTCCTGGTACAGTGTGTTATTATAATGTGGTTGACAGAGATGTCCTCGGGGAGAATTCTTCCCATTCATTTCTACAGAGACAAAATGCTGAATGATGACAGGTGTAGAGATATGTGACACTGATATTGTTGTCTGTCACAACAATACCACACAGAGATGTTTCTCAGTTCGTGAAGCAGGCCCATCAGTTGGATTCTGTTGGATTCTGTTCTGTAAAATACCACACAGAGATCATCAGGTCTTTGCCCCAAATCGCACCCTATTCCTTACATAGTGCAATAGTTTAGGCTAAAACCATATGGGACCTAGTCATAAGTAGTGCACTCTGTACAGGGAAGAGTGTGGCATTTGGGATGCTAACCAGTTCTGCTGTTCCTTTTGATGTTGGGAGTTCCCTGCCCCTCATAGGTCCCTTCCACCAGGCAGGTTGGCGTGACAACAGAGGCCCCTGCCAACATGCAGGTTGGCGTGACAACAGTCATAACAACAGAACACATCCCTCCCACTCACTCTGCTTGGGAGTTACACTGAGAGACAAACCCATGTGATTTACATCTAACATCACCACCATTACAACCTCATAACCCCCACCACCTACCATGGTTGACCCCCCCCCCCCCCCCAACCCAACTGCATTCTGGGTTTTAATCAAAACACACCAGCCCAAGACGCACTGAGGTGTTGATTGATCCAACTGTAATAGTCTCTCTGTCTCTGTCTCCGTCTCTGTCTCTGTCTCTCTCTCCCTCTCTCTCTCTCTCTCTCTCTGTCTCTCTCTCTCTCTCTCTCTCTCTCTCTCTCTCTCTCTCTCTCTCTCTCTCTCTCTCTCTATGTAAATTGAGGGTAATATGTACATGTAGGTAGAGTTATTAAAGTGTCCATGCGTAGATAATAACAGAGAGTAGCATGGTGCAGCTGCAGAACTTTTTCTGTTGCGGATCAGCGTGGCGGATGTGCTGTTACCTACCCTCACCACCTGGGGGCGGCCCGTCATGAAGTCCAGGATCCAGTTGCAGAGGGAGGTGTTTAGTTCCAGGGTCCTTAGCTTAGTGATGAGCTTTGAGGGCACTATGGTGTTGAACGCTGAGCTGTAGTCAATTAATAGTACTCTCACGTAGGTGTTCCTTTTGTCCAGGTGGGAAAGGGCAGTGTGGAGTACAACAGAGAATGCATCATCTTTGGATCTGTTAGGGCGGTATGCAAATTGGAGTGGGTCTAGGGTTTCTGGGATAATGGTGTTGATGTGAGCCATGACCAGCCTTTCAAAGCACTTCATGGCTACAGATGTGAGTGCTACGGGTCGGTAGTGATTTAGGCAGGTTACCTTAGTGTTCTTCGGCACAGGGGCTACGGTGGTCTGCTTAAAACATGTTGATATTACAGACTCGGACAGGGAGAGGTTGAAAATGTCAGTGAAGACACTTGCCAGTTGGTCAGCGCATGCTCGCAGTACACTTCCTGGTAATCCTTCTGGCCCAGCGGCCTTGTGAATGTTGACCTGTTTAAAGGTCTTACTCACATCGACTGCAGAGAGCGTGATCACACAGTCACCCGGGACAGCTGATGCTCTCATGCATGATTCAGAGTTACTTGCCGGGTAGTACGATTCGATCTTAGTCCTGTACTGACGCTTTGCCTGTTTGATGGTTCATCGGAGGGCATAGCGGGATTTTTTATAAGCTTCTGGGTTAAAGTCCCGCTCCTTGAAAGCGGAAGCTCTACCCTTTAGCTCAATGCGGATGTTGCCTGTAATCCATGGCTTCTGGTTGGGGTATGTACGTACAGTCACTGTGGTGGACGACGTCATCATTGCACTTGTTGATGAAGCCAGTGACTTATGTGGTGTACTCCTCAATGTCATTGGAAGAATTCCGGAACATATTCCAGTCTGTGATAGCAAAACAGCAAAAAGTAGTTTAGCATCTGACCACGTTTTTATTGACCGAGTCACTGGTGTTTCCTGCTTTACTTTTTGCTTGTAAGCAGGAATCAGGAGGACAGAATTATTGTCAGATTCGCCAAATGGATGGCGAGGGAGAGCTTTGAACGTGTCTCTGTGTGTGGAGTAAAGGTGGTCTAGAGTTTTTCTCTCCCTTCAGTTACACATTGAACATGCTGGTGGAAATTTGGTAAAACTGATTAAAGTTTCCCTGCATTAAAGTCCCCGGCCACTAGGAGCGCCGCCTCTGGATGAGTGTTTTCCTGTTTGCTCATGGCGGAATAAAGCTCATTGAGTGTGGTCTTAGTGCCAGCATCAGTCTGTGGTGGTATGTAAAACAGCTATGAAAAATACAGATGAAAACTCTCTAGGTAGATAGTGTGGTCTACAGCTTATCATGAGATACTCTACCTCAGGCGAGCAAAACCTCAAGATGTCCTTAGATATCATGCACCAGCTGTTGTTTACAAATATACATAGGCCGCCACCCCTTGTCTTACCAGAGGCTGCTGTTCTATCCTGCCGAGGCAGTGTAAAACCCGCCAGCTGTATGTTATCCGTGTCGTCGTTCAGCCACGACTCAGTGAAACATAAGATATTACAGTTTTTAATGTCTCGTTGGTAGTTTAATCTTGCTCGTAGGTTAAAGATTTTATTTTCCAATGATTGCACGTTTGCCAATAGAACGGATGGCAGTGGGGGTTTACTCGCTCGCCTACTAATTCTCCGAAGGCAGACCCCCCCCCCCCTTTTTCTCTTCAAGCAAATGACGGGAATGTGGGCCTCTTCCCGGGGAAGCAGTATATCCTTCACCTGGGACTCGTCGGACTCGTTAAAGGAAAATGCTTCTACCATTTCGTGGTGAGTAAACGCTGTTCTGATTGTGCAAATATTTGCTAAAGGGAGAAAATAAATAAACATAAATATAGGTTGTGTTTACAATGGTGTTTTATTCTTCACTGGTTGGCCTTTTCTTGTCTCAACAGGTCACAAATCTTACTGCTGTGATGTCACACTGTTGTATTTCACCTAATAGATATGGGAGTTTATCAAAATTGGGTTTGTTTTCGAAATCTCTCTCTCTCTCTGTACTCTAAGTGGTTCCTTATAGTCTCTTCATTTCCCTCACAGCTGATGTCATAATGAAGTATCCTTCTCAACAACTACTTGACATGCAATCATAAAGCCCTTCAGTTTTACATTAGTTGTGTGTTGATGTGCTCTCAACATTGTTCCAGCGAAATCAGACCATTTCTGAGTGTTTCTGGGTGGGTGGGTAAAGTAGAGGTTGAAAAAAAAAAACCTTTCCTGGTCAGAACACAGTCATGCATTATTCAAAGGTAGCTCTCTCTGCTTCCAGTCTGTAGCCGACACAGTTAAATGGAGTCCGTTTTCAGAGTCTGTTGATGTGTAATTCAAGCCACCCCCAAAAAAAAATGTCACCGCAAAAATTAAACACCGGTCATAGCAAGAGGAGGATCTCCTATCACACTGTCTCCTCTGGTCTGATTGGTCCACACTGTCTCCTCTGTCCCCCCTGGTCTGATTGGTCCACACTGTCTCCTCTGTCCCCCCTGGTCTGACTGGTCCACACTGTAACACTGTCTCCTCTGTCCCCCCTGGTCTGATTGGTCCACACTGTCTCCTCTGTTCCCCCCCCCCCGGTCTGACTGGTCCACACTAACACTGTCTCCTCTGTCCCCCCTGGTCTGATTGGTCTACACTAACACTGTCTCCTCTGTCCCCCTGGTCTGATTGGTCCACACTGTCTCCTCTGTCCCCCTGGTCTGATTGGTCCACCATACACACCTCTGATGATTGTGTCCATCACATGATGGGATTTCAACCAGGCCAATAATATAGAACCCCCCCCAGCGTGTTCTATTCTATAGAGGAATCACATACACTCAAAAGACCTTCAGGAACTACAAGAGACATGCCCATCTATCCACCGCTCTGAGGTCTGGACACGCCCATCTATCCACCGCTCTGAGGTCTGGACACGCCCATCTATCCACCGCTCTGAGGTCTGAACACGCCCATCTATCCACCGCTCTGAGGTCTGAACACGCCCCCCATCTATCCACCGCTCTGAGGTCTGGACACGCCCATCTATCCACCTCTCTGAGGTCTGAACACGCCCATCTATCCACCGCTCTGAGGTCTGGACACGCCCATCTATCCAGCGCTCTGAGGTCTGGACACGCCCATCTATCCACCGCTCTGAGGTCTGGACACGCCCCCCGTCTATCCACCGCTCTGAGGTCTGAACACGCCCATCTATCCACCGCTCTGAGGCCTGGACACGCCCATCTATCCACCGCTCTGAGGTCTGGACACGCCCATCTATCCACCTCTCTGAGGTCTGAACACGCCCATCTATCCACCGCTCTGAGGTCTGGACACGCCCATCTATCCACCGATCTGAGGTCTGGACACGCCCCCCATCTATCCACCGCTCTGAGGTCTGAACACGCCCCCCATCTATCCACCGCCTCTGAGGTCTGGACACGCCCATCTATCCACCGCTCTGAGGCCTGGACACGCCCATCTATCCACCGCTCTGAGGTCTGGACACGCCCATCTATCCACCTCTCTGAGGTCTGAACACGCCCATCTATCCACCGCTCTGAGGTCTGGACACGCCCATCTATCCACCGATCTGAGGTCTGGACACGCCCCCCATCTATCCACCGCTCTGAGGTCTGAACACGCCCCCCATCTATCCACCGCTCTGAGGTCTGGACACGCCCATCTATCCACCTCTCTGAGGTCTGAACACGCCCATCTATCCACCGCTCTGAGGTCTGGACACGCCCATCTATCCACCGATCTGAGGTCTGGACACGCCCCCCATCTATCCACCGCTCTGAGGTCTGAACACGCCCCCCATCTATCCACCGCCTCTGAGGTCTGGACACGCCCATCTATCCACCGCTCTGAGGTCTGGACACGCCCATCTATCCACCGCTCTGAGGTCTGAACACGCCCCCCATCTATCCACCGCTCTGAGGTCTGAACACGCCCCCCATCTATCCACCGCCTCTGAGGTCTGGACACGCCCATCTATCCACCTCTCTGATGTCTGATCACGCCCATCTATCCACCGCTCTGAGGTCTGAACACGCCCCCCATCTATCCACCGCTCTGAGGTCTGGACACGCCCATCTATCCACCTCTCTGAGGTCTGAACACGCCCATCTATCCACCGCTCTGATGTCTGGACACGCCCATCTATCCACCGCTCTGAGGTCTGGACACGCCCCCCCCATCTATCCACCTCTCTGAGGTCTGGACACGCCCATCTATCCACCGCTCTGAGGTCTGGACACGCCCCCCATCTATCCACCGCTCTGAGGTCTGGACACGCCCCCCATCTATCCACCTCTCTGAGGTCTGGACACGCCCTGCATCTATTCACCGCTCTGAGGTCTGGACACGCCCCCCATCTATCCACCGCTCTGAGGTCTGAACACGCCCATCTATCCACCGCTCTGAGGTCTGGACACGCCCCTCATCTATCCACCGCTCTGAAGTCTGGACAGGCCCATCTATCTGAACACGCCCATCTATCCACCGCTCTGAGGTCTGAACACGCCCCCCATCTATCCACCTCTCTGAGGTCTGAACACTCCCCCCATCTATCCACCTCTCTGAGGTCTGGACACGCCCATCTATCCACCGCTCTGAGGTCTGAACACGCCCATCTATCCACCGCTCTGAGGTCTGGACACGCCCCCCATCTATCCAACCCTCTGAGGTCTGGACACGCCCCCCATCTATCCACCGCTCTGAGGTCTGAACACGCCCCCCATCTATCCACCTCTCTGAGGTCTGGACACGCCCATCTATCCACCTCTCTGAGGTCTGAACACGCCCATCTATCCACCTCTCTGAGGTCTGGACACGCCCCCCATCTATCCACCTCTCTGAGGTCTGGACACGCCCATCTATCCACCACTCTGAGGTCTGAGTCAGATTGTAACGTGGTGGATGGATACCAGGAAAAACATGTCACACGTGGCCTGTCTGGCCTGTGCCACGGCTCAAGGTACATGAGAAGATGTGTGTGTGTGTGTGTGTGTGTGGACCGAGGTTTGTGGTTTGTTGTGAAGGGTGAACATGAGCCCCAGTCTTAATGAGTGTTGGCAGAATGGAGGCGTGTTTATTGACTGACAGCTCCTGTCTAGGCTACTGGCAGCTGCCTGCCCATGTTACCCTGCTAAACACTGATATGGGATGGGATGCTGCCCAGCGTGTGTGTTTGTGTGTCTGTGGTTTGGTTGTTGGGAGGTTGGAGGAAGTAGCTGCCTTGTTTTAGCCTCTCTCTCTCTCTGTGACTACGACTGACTGAGCCAAGCACTGAGCCTGGCAGACCACAGACACAGACCACAGATCGCAGACACAGACCACAGACACAGACCACAGACCACAGACCACAGACACAGACCACAGACCACAGACCACAGACACAGACCACAGACCACAGACCACAGACACAGACCACAGACACGCCGGTCCACTGCTTGGACTAAACCCTCCTGAACAACACCGGGTTGAAGTAACAGACAGTCCCCTGAGGATGGAGCCGGTCACAGCTGACCCCTACCTCCCCCCTCCCAAACTGTCAATCCAACCCGGCTCGGGCGGCGGCAGCATCCTGTGTCCTGTGTCCTCGTCCCTGATCCTGCCGTTGTCACTGTCCCAGAGGCATTGGTGTGGCCGAATGTCTCCAACCCATCCGGTCCGTCTGTCTGTCTGACCCGTTACCGGCTGTTCCCTCTTGAAACCCTATCCTGAAAGGGGATATTGAGGGGAGCATCCTTGACAAGGTGCAGATATGCAGTGTCCATGCCAGCCACCGCTCCGTAAACACAGGATAGAGAGAGAGACCGATAGAGAGAGAGACCGATAGAGAGAGAGAGAGACCGATAGAGAGAGAGAGAGACCGATAGAGAGAGAGACCGATAGAGAGAGAGACCGATATAGAGAGAGAGACCGATAGAGAGAGAGACCAATAGAGAGAGAGACCGATAGAGAGAGAGACCGATAGAGAGAGAGACCGATAGAGAGAGAGACCAATAGAGAGAGAGACCGATAGAGAGAGAGACCAATAGAGAGAGAGACCGATAGAGAGAGAGAGACCGATAGAGAGAGAGACCAATAGAGAGAGAGACCGATAGAGAGAGACCGATAGAGAGAGAGACCAATAGAGAGAGAGACCAATAGAGAGAGAGACCAATAGAGAGAGAGACCGATAGAGAGAGAGACTGATAGAGAGAGAGACCGATAGAGAGAGAGGTCCGATAGAGAGAGAGACACCGATAGAGAGAGAGACACCGATAGAGAGAGAGACACCGATAGAGAGAGAGACCGATAGAGAGAGAGACCGATAGAGAGAGAGAGAGACCGATAGAGAGAGAGAGAGACCGATAGAGAGAGAGAGAGACCGATAGAGAGAGAGAGAGACCGATTGAGAGAGAGACCGATAGAGAGAGACACCGATAGAGAGAGAGAGACCGAGAGAGAGAGACCGATAGAGAGAGACCGAGAGAGAGAGAGACCGGTAGAGAGAGAGACCGGTAGAGAGAGAGAGAGACTGGTAGAGAGAGAGAGAGAGACCGGTAGAGAGCGAGAGAGACCGATAGAGAGAGAGAGAGAGACCGATAGAGAGACCGAGAGAGAGAAATACCTGTTGCCTCAAGAAAAGGGAAACCAGTGAAGAACAAACACCATTGTAAATACAACCCATATTTATGTTTATTTATTTTCCCTTTTGTACTTTAACCATTTGTACATTGTTACAATGTAACGAACCTCGTCCTCCTCTTCTGAGGAGGAGAAGTGAGAAGGATCGGAGGACCAAAACGCAGCGTGGTAAGTGTCCATAATGTTCAGGACAGACTGACGGCTCTGGCAGCTCAGGACAGACTGGCGGCTCTGGCAGCTCAGGACAGACTGACAGCTCTGGCAGCTCAGGACAGACTGACGGCTCTGGCAGCTCAGGACAGACTGACGGCTCTGGCAGCTCAGGACAGACTGGCGGCTCTGGCAGCTCAGGACAGACTGGCGGCTCTGGCAGCTCAGGACAGACTGACGACTCAGGACAGACTGACAGCTCAGGACAGACTGACAGCTCTGGCAGCTCAGGACAGACTGGCGGCTCTCGCAGCTCAGGACAGACTGGCGGCTCTGGCAGCTCAGGACAGACGGGAGACTCTGGCAGCTCAGGACAGACGGGAGACTCTGGCAGCTCAGGACAGACGGGAGACTCTGGCATCTCAGGACAGACGCCTCTCTCTGGCTGTCTCTCGATTCCACCCTACCTCTCTCTATTCCACCATACCTCTCTCTGGCTGTCTCTCTATTCCGCCCTACCTCTCTCTGGCTGTCTCTCTATTCCACCCTACCTCTCTCTGGCTGTCTCTCTATTCCGCCCTACCTCTCTCTGTCTGTCTCTCTATTCCACCCTACCTCTCTATTCCACCCTACCTCTCTATTCCACCCTACCTCTCTATTCCACCCCACCTCTCTCTATTCCACCCTACCTCTCTCTGTCTGTCTTTCTATTCCACCCTACTTCTCTCTATTCCACGCTACCTCTCTCTGGATGTCTCTCTATTCCACCCTACCTCTCTCTGGCTGTCTCTCTATTCCACCCTACCTCTCTCTGTCTGTCTCTCTATTCCACCCCACCTCTCTCTATTCCACCCTACCTCTCTATTCCACCCTACCTCTCTCTGGCTATCTCTCTATTCCACTCTACCTCTCTCTATTCCAGCCTACCTCTCTCTATTCCACCCTACCTCTCTCTCTGTCTCTCTATTCCACCCTACCGCTCTCGCTGTCTCTCTATTCCACCCTACCTCTCTCTGTCTGTCTCTCTATTCCACCCTACCTCTCTATTCCACCCTACCTCTCTATTCCACCCTACCTCTCTCTGGCTGTCTCTCTATTCCACCCTACCTCTCTATTCCACCCTACCTCTCTATTCCACCCTACCTCTCTATTCCACCCCACCTCTCTCTATTCCACCCTACCTCTCTCTGTCTGTCTTTCTATTCCACCCTACCTCTCTCTATTCCACGCTACCTCTCTCTGGCTGTCTCTCTATTCCACCCTACCTCTCTCTGGCTGTCTCTCTATTCCACCCTACCTCTCTCTGTCTGTCTCTCTATTCCACCCCACCTCTCTCTATTCCACCCTACCTCTCTATTCCACCCTACCTCTCTCTGGCTGTCTCTCTATTCCACTCTACCTCTCTCTATTCCAGCCTACCTCTCTCTATTCCACCCTACCTCTCTCTCTGTCTCTCTATTCCACCCTACCGCTCTCTGGCTGTCTCTCTATTCCACCCTACGTCTCTCTGTCTGTCTCTCTATTCCACCCTACCTCTCTATTCCACCCTACCTCTCTATTCCACCCTACCTCTCTCTGGCTGTCTCTCTATTCCACCCTACCTCTCTATTCCACCCTACCTCTCTATTCCACCCCACCTCTCTCTATTCCACCCTACCTCTCTATTCCACCCTACCTCTCTATTCCACCCTACCTCTCTCTGGCTGTCTCTCTATTCCACCCTACCCCTCTCTATTCCACCCTACCTCTCTATTCCACCCTACCTCTCTCTGTCTGTCTCTCTATTCCACCCCACCTCTCTCTATTCCACCCTACCTCTCTATTCCACCCTACCTCTCTCTGGCTGTCTCTCTATTCCACTCTACCTCTCTCTATTCCACCCTACCTCTCTATTCCACCCCACCTCTCTCTATTCCACCCTACCTCTCTATTCCACCCTACCTCTCTATTCCACCCTACCTCTCTCTGGCTGTCTCTCTATTCCACCCTACCCCTCTCTATTCCACCCTACCTCTCTATTCCACCCTACCTCTCTCTGGCTGTCTCTCTATTCCACCCTACCTCTCTCTATTCCAGCCTACCTCTCTATTCCACCCTACCTCTCTCTCTGTCTCTCTATTCCACCCTACCTCTCTATTCCACCCTACCTCTCTCTGGCTGTCTCTCTATTCCACCCTACCCCTCACTATTCCACCCTACCTCTCTATTCCACCCTACCTCTCTCTGGCTGTCTCTCTATTCCACCCTACCTCTCTCTGTCTGTCTCTCTATTCCACCCCACCTCTCTCTATTCCACCCTACCTCTCTATTCCACCCTACCTCTCTCTGGCTGTCTCTCTATTCCACTCTACCTCTCTCTATTCCAGCCTACCTCTCTCTATTCCACCCTACCTCTCTCTCTGTCTCTCTATTCCACCCTACCGCTCTCTGGCTGTCTCTCTATTCCACCCTACCTCTCTCTGTCTGTCTCTCTATTCCACCCTACCTCTCTATTCCACCCTACCTCTCTATTCCACCCTACCTCTCTCTGGCTGTCTCTCTATTCCACCCTACCTCTCTATTCCACCCTACCTCTCTATTCCACCCCACCTCTCTCTATTCCACCCTACCTCTCTATTCCACCCTACCTCTCTATTCCACCCTACCTCTCTCTGGCTGTCTCTATATTCCACCCTACCCCTCTCTAGTCCACCCTACCTCTCTATTCCACCCTACCTCTCTCTGGCTGTCTCTCTATTCCACCCTACCGCTCTCTATTCCAGCCTACCTCTCTATTCCACCCTACCTCTCTCTGGCTGTCTCTCTATTCCACCCTACCTCTCTATTCCACCCTACCTCTCTATTCCACCCTACCTCTCTATTCCACCCCACCTCTCTCTATTCCACCCTACCTCTCTCTGGCTGTCTCTCTATTCCACCCTACCTCTCTCTGGCTGTCTCTCTATTCCACCCTACCACTCTCTGTCTGTCACTCTATTCCACCCCACCTCTCTCTATTCCACCCTACCTCTCTATTCCACCCTACCTCTCTCTGGCTGTCTCTCTATTCCACTCTACCTCTTTCTATTCCACGCTACCTCTCTCTGGCTGTCTCTCTATTCCACCCTACCTCTCTCTGGCTGTCTCTCTATTCCACCCTACCTCTCTCTGTCTGTCACTCTATTCCACCCCACCTCTCTCTATTCCACCCTACCTCTCTATTCCACCCTACCTCTCTCTGGCTGTCTCTCTATTCCACTCTACCTCTCTCTATTCCAGCCTACCTCTCTCTATTCCACCCTACCTCTCTCTCTGTCTCTCTATTCCACCCTACCGCTCTCTGGCTGTCTCTCTATTCCACCCTACCTCTCTCTGTCGGTCTCTCTATTCCACCCTACCTCTCTATTCCACCCTACCTCTCTATTCCACCCTACCTCTCTCTGGCTGTCTCTCTATTCCACCCTACCTCTCTATTCCACCCTACCTCTCTATTCCACCCCACCTCTCTCTATTCCACCCTACCTCTCTATTCCACCCTACCTCTCTATTCCACCCTACCTATCTCTGGCTGTCTCTCTATTCCACCCTACCCCTCTCTATTCCACCCTACCTCTCTATTCCACCCTACCTCTCTCTGGCTGTCTCTCTATTCCACCCTACCTCTCTCTGGCTGTCTCTCTATTCCACCCTACCTCTCTATTTCACCCTACCTCTCTCTGGTTGTCTCTCTATTCCACCCTACCTCTCTCTATTCCACCCTACCTCTCTCTGGTTGTCCTGTCTATTCCACCCCACCTCTCTCTGGCTGTCTCTCTATTCCACCCCACCTCTCGCTGTCTTTCTCTCTATTCCACCCCACCTCTCTCTGTCTGTCTCTCTATTCCACCCTACCTCTCTCTGGCTGTCTTTCTATTCCACCCTACCTCTCTATTCCACCCTACCTCTCTCTGGCTGTCTCTCTATTCCACCCTACCTCTCTCTGGCTCTCTTTCTATTCCACCCTACCTCTCTATTCCACCCTACCTCTCTCTGTCTGTCTCTCTATTCCACCCTACCTCTCTCTGGCTGTCTTTCTATTCCACCCTACCTCTCTATTCCACCCTACCTTTCTCTGGCTGTCTCTCTATTCCACGCTACCTCTCTCTGGCTGTCTCTCTATTCCACCCTACCTCTCTCTGGCTGTCTCTCTATTCCACCCTACCTCTCTCTGTTTGTCTCTCTATTCCACCCCACCTCTCTCTATTCCACCCTACCTCTCTATTCCACCCTACCTCTCTCTCGCTGTCTCTCTATTCCACTCTACCTCTCTCTATTCCAGCCTACCTCTCTCTATTCCACCCTACCTCTCTCTCTGTCTCTCTATTCCACCCTACCGCTCTCTGGCTGTCTCTCTATTCCACCCTACCTCTCTCTGTCTGTCTCTCTATTCCACCCTACCTCTCTATTTCACCCTACCTCTCTATTCCACCCTACCTCTCTCTGGCTGTCTCTCTATTCCACCCTACCTCTCTATTCCACCCTACCTCTCTATTCCACCCCACCTCTCTCTATTCCACCCCACCTCTCTATTCCACCCTACCTCTCTCTGGCTGTCTCTCTATTCCACCCTACCCCTCTCTATTCCACCCTACCTCTCTATTCCACCCTACCTCTCTCTGGCTGTCTCTCTATTCCACCCTACCTCTCTCTATTCCAGCCTACCTCTCTCTCTATCTCTCTATTCCACCCTACCTCTCTCTGGCTTTCTCTCTATTCCACCCTACCTCTCTCTATTCCACCCTACCTCTCTATTCCACCCTACCTCTCTCTGGCTGTCTCTCTATTCCACCCTACCCCTCTCTATTCCACCCTACCTCTCTATTCCACCCTACCTCTCTCTGGTTGTCTCTCTATTCCACCCTACCTCTCTCTGGCTGTCTTTCTATTCCACCCTACCTCTCTCTGGTTGTCTCTCTATTCCACCCTACCTCTCTCTGGCTGTCTTTCTATTCCACCCTACCTCTCTATTCCACCCTACCTCTCTCTGGCTGTCTCTCTATTCCACCCTACCTCTCTCTGGCTATCTTTCTATTCCACCCTACCTCTCTCTGGCTGTCTTTCTATTCCACCCTACCTCTCTATTCCACCCTACCTCTCTATTCCACCCTACCTCTCTCTGGCTGTCTCTCTATTCCACCCTACCTCTCTCTGGCTATCTTTCTATTCCACCCTACCTCTCTCTGGCTGTCTTTCTATTCCACCCTACCTCTCTATTCCACCCTACCTGTCTATTCCACCCCACCTCTCTCTGTCTGTCTCTCTATTCCACCACACCTCTCTCTGGCTGTCTTTCTATTCCACCCCACCTCTCTCTGGTTGTCCTGTCTATTCTGGGAGAGATCATACATTTCAAATGCATTCCTCTGAGTGCACAGCACAGCTCCACTGGAGATGAGTTTATGAAGGAAAATAACTGGTGTCAACTAAGCACTGAGCTAAAACCAAGCTGTGGTGCTTTTAAATCCCGGACTGCAATGTGTGAAACCCCAAACAAACCCATCCAACAAATATCTTGGATATTATTGTCCTGTCTGGCACACTGGCATACTGAAACCAACAAGCCCTGATGATAATTATAATTACGGCTAAATAACTTGGAAATGACCCAGATGGTGTCAGATGCTAGAGAGAGAGGTAATAACCGCCTACTCTCCCAGATGGTGTCAGATGTTAGAGAGAGAGGTAATGACCACCTATTCTCCCAGATGGTGTCAGATGTTAGAGAGAGAGGTAATGACCACCTATTCTCCCAGATGCTGTCAGATGCTAGAGAGAGAGGGAATGACCACATATTCTCCCAGATGGTGTCAGATGATAGATAGAGAGGTAATAACCACCTATTCTGTCACGAATCCCGTTTCCTGAGTCTGTTTTTGCTTGTGTTCTGTCCTGGAGTGTTTTTTCCGGCGTCCTGGAACGCACCCTGTCTGGTTGCCGGGCAATGTAGCCAGTTGGGAGTTCTGATTACCCGCACCTGTATTCCATCAGCTATCTGCACACCTGGTCCTGATCATCATCTCTCCTCTTCATAAGCCCGGACCTGACATCCATTCCCTGCCGGATCGTTAGCCATGAACAGTATGTTGTGCCAGAGTATCAGCCTCAAGTTGGATAGAATTTAAAAAAAAAATGTTTTAACGTATTGCTTGCCTTAAACTTACCTCCGTTTGTTCTGTCTTCAGTTACTCACCCGGATCATTTACCCCATTCCCGCCTGGTCGTCGGAGGATTCCGCTTCCCCATTGGATCCACCTATTTACTCCCATCAACTCACCATCGCTGCCCGTTACGCCACCTGGATATATCTACCCATTCACATTCACTTGTAAATAAATACTCACCTTCTTCCTACTCTCCTTGTCCTGGTCTGCTTCTGGGTTCCATTTTGAAGAAACGTGCTAGAGAGAGAGGTAATAGCTGTCTATTCTCCTAGATGGTGTCAGATGCTAGAGAGAGGTAATAACCGCCTACTCTCCCAGATGGTGTCAGATATTAGAGAGAGAGGTAATAACCACCTATTCTCCCAGATGGTGTCAGATGCTAGAGTGAGAGGTAATAACCACCTATTCACCCAGATGGTGTCAGATAATAGAGAGAGAGGTAATAACCACCTATTCTCCCAGATGGTGTCAGATGCTAGAGAGAGAGGCAATAGCTGTCTATTCTCCCAGATGGTGTCAGATAATAGAGAGAGAGGTAATAACCGCCTACTCTCCCAGATGTTGTCAGATGCTAGAGAGAGAGGCAATAGCTGTCTACTCTCCCAGAAGGTGTCAGATGCTAGAGAGAGAGGTAATAACCACCTATTCTCCCAGATGGTGTCAGATGCTAGAGAGAGGTAATAGCTGTCTATTCTCCAAGATGGTGTCAGATGCCAGAGAGAGAGGTAATAGCTGTATATTCTCCAAGATGGTGTCAGATGCTAGAGAGAGAGGTAATAACCACCTATTCTTATAAAAAGGAATCACTATCAAGCAAGTCTTGAAATACCCCTCTGACCTCCGACCTCTAGCATTTAGTGAGTGCAACTTTTCACTTCTGCTAAATAAAGAGCTGTCTCCTCACACCTCCCACATGTCCATACAGTCACTGCTGCTAAATAAAGAGCTGTCTCCTCACACCTCCCACATGTGCATACAGTCACTGCCAATGAGAGGGGAGACAGAGAGTTAACCTGCATAGACTTCATTGTGACAGGCCAATGAGAGGGGAGACAGAGAGTTCATCTGCATGGACTTCATTGTTACAGACCAATGAGAGGGGAGATAGAGAGTTCATCTGCATGGACTTCATTGTTACAGGCCAATGAGAGGGGAGAGAGAGAGTTAATCTGCATGAGCTTCATTGTTACAGACCAATGAGAGGGGAGAGAAAGAGTTAATCTGCATGAGCTTCATTGTTACAGACCAATGAGAGGGGAGATAGAGAGTTCATCTGCATGGACTTCATTGTTACAGACCAATGAGAGGGGAGAGAGAGAGTTAACCTGCATAGACTTCATTGTTACGGACCAATGAGAGGGGAGATAGAGTTATAACCTGCAATCTCTCGTTCTGCCCCTGAACAGGCAGTTAACCCACTGTTCCTAGGCCGTCATTGTCAATAAGAATTTGTTCTTAACTGACTTGCCTAGTTAAATGAAGTTAAAATAAAATTAACATTTCATATCCATTTCATATTGCTCTCCATAATCCAATAGTATTATACACAACACTCAATACACAGTACTGCAGTAGACTGGCAGATGGACTCAATACACAGTACTGCATTAGACTGGCAGATGGACTCAATACACAGTACTGCATTAGACTGGCAGATGGACTCAATAAACAGTACTACAGTAGACTGGCAGATGGACTCAATACACAGTACTGCAGTAGACTGGCAGATGGACTCAATACACAGTACTGCATTAGACTGGCAGATGGACTCAATAAACAGTACTACAGTAGACTGGCAGATGGACTCAATACACAGTACTGCAGTAGACTGGCAGATGGACTCAATACACAGTACTGCATTAGACTGGCAGATGGACTCAATACACAGTACTGCAGTAGACTGGCAGATGGACTCAATACACAGTACTGCAGTAGACTGGCAGATGGACTCAATACACAGTACTGCAGTAGACTGGCAGATGGACTCAATACACAGTACTACAGTAGACTGGCAGATGGACTCAATACACAGTACTGCATTAGACTGGCAGATGGACTCAATACACAGTACTGCAGTAGACTGGCAGATGGACTCAATACACAGTACTGCATTAGACTGGCAGATGGACTCAATACACAGTACTGCATTAGACTGGCAGATGGACTCAATAAACAGTACTACAGTAGACTGGCAGATGGACTCAATACAGAGTACTGCATTAGACTGGCAGATGGACTCAATACACAGTACTGCATTAGACTGGCAGATGGACTCAATACACAGTACTGCAGTAGACTGGCAGATGGACTCAATACACAGTACTGCATTAGACTGGCAGATGGACTCAATACACAGTACTGCATTAGACTGGCAGATGGACTCAATACACAGTACTGCAGTAGACTGGCAGATGGACTCAATACACAGTACTGCAGTAGACTGGCAGATGGACTCAATAAACAGTACTGCATTAGACTGGCAGATGGACTCAATACACAGTACTGCAGTAGACTGGCAGATGGACTCAATAAACAGTACTGCATTAGACTGGCAGATGGACTCAATACACAGTACTGCATTAGACTGGCAGATGGACTCAATACACAGTACTGCATTAGACTGGCAGATGGACTCAATAAACAGTACTACAGTAGACTGGCAGATGGACTCAATACACAGTACTGCAGTAGACTGGCAGATGGACTCAATACACAGTACTGCATTAGACTGGCAGATGGACTCAATACACAGTACTGCAGTAGACTGGCAGATGGACTCAATACACAGTACTGCAGTAGACTGGCAGATGGACTCAATACACAGTACTGCAGTAGACTGGCAGATGGACTCAATACACAGTACTACAGTAGACTGGCAGATGGACTCAATACACAGTACTGCATTAGACTGGCAGATGGACTCAATACACAGTACTGCAGTAGACTGGCAGATGGACTCAATACACAGTACTGCATTAGACTGGCAGATGGACTCAATACACAGTACTGCATTAGACTGGCAGATGGACTCAATAAACAGTACTACAGTAGACTGGCAGATGGACTCAATACAGAGTACTGCATTAGACTGGCAGATGGACTCAATACACAGTACTGCATTAGACTGGCAGATGGACTCAATACACAGTACTGCAGTAGACTGGCAGATGGACTCAATACACAGTACTGCATTAGACTGGCAGATGGACTCAATACACAGTACTGCATTAGACTGGCAGATGGACTCAATACACAGTACTGCAGTAGACTGGCAGATGGACTCAATACACAGTACTGCAGTAGACTGGCAGATGGACTCAATAAACAGTACTGCATTAGACTGGCAGATGGACTCAATACACAGTACTGCATTAGACTGGCAGATGGACTCAATAAACAGTACTACAGTAGACTGGCAGATGGACTCAATACAGAGTACTGCATTAGACTGGCAGATGGACTCAATACACAGTACTGCATTAGACTGGCAGATGGACTCAATACACAGTACTGCATTAGACTGGCAGATTGACTCAATGCATTAGTCTGGCAGACGGACTCAATACACAGTACTACATTAGACTGGCAGATTGACTCAATGCATTAGTCTGGCAGACGGACTCAATACACAGTACTACATTAGACTGGCAGATTGACTCAATGCATTAGACTGGCAGATGGACTCAATACACAGTACTGCAGTAGACTGGCAGATGGACTCAATAAACAGTACTACAGTAGACTGACAGATGGACTCAATACACAGTACTACAGTAGACTGACAGATGTCAGTTGGAGAGGAGAAAATAGCTTTTCAGAATATGCTAATAGCCTGCCACTGGAGAGGTATGGTTTACAACGGTCCTGAGAGGATCTAACGGTCAGTCCTGTAACCAGAGAAGTCACGGGAACACCTTCAACCGTCCTGAGAGGATCTAATGGTCAGTCCTGTAACCAGAGAAGTCACGGGAACACCTTCAACCGTCCTGAGAGGATCTAACGGTCCAGAGACGTCACGGGAACACCTTCAACCGTCCTGAGAGGATCTAACGGTCAGTCCTGTAACCAGAGAAATCACGGGAACACCTTCAACCGTCCTGAGAGGATCTAACGGTCAGTCCTGTAACCAGAGAGTCACGGGAACACCTTCAACCGTCCTGAGAGGATCTAACGGTCAGTCCTGTAACCAGAGAAGTCACGGGAACACCTTCAACCATCCTGAGAGGATCTTACGGTCAGTCCTGTAACCAGAGAAGTCACGGGAACACCTTCAACCGTCTTGAGAGGATCTTACGGTCAGTCCTGTAACCAGAGAAGTCACGGGAACACCTTCAACCGTCCCGAGAGGATCTAACGGTCAGTCCTGTAACCAGAGAAGTCACGGGAACACCTTCAACCGTCCTGAGAGGATCTAACGGTCCAGAGACGTCACGGGAACACCTTCAACCGTCCTGAGAGGATCTAATGGTCAGTCCTGTAACCAGAGAAGTCACGGGAACACCTTCAACCGTCCTGAGAGGATCTAACGGTCAGTCCTGTAACCAGAGAGTCACGGGAACACCTTCAACCGTCCTGAGAGGATCTAACGGTCAGTCCTGTAACCAGAGAAGTCACGGGAACACCTCCAACCGTCCTGAGAGGATCTAATGGTCAGTCCTGTAACCAGAGAAGTCACGGGAACACCTTCAACCGTCTTGAGAGGATCTAACGGTCAGTCCTGTAACCAGAGAAGTCACGGGAACACCTTCAACCATCCTGAGAGGATCTTACGGTCAGTCCTGTAACCAGAGAAGTCACGGGAACACCTTCAACCGTCCCGAGAGGATCTAACGGTCAGTCCTGTAACCAGAGAAGTCACGGGAACACCTTCAACCGTCCTGAGAGGATCTAACGGTCCAGAGACGTCACGGGAACACCTTCAACCGTCCTGAGAGGATCTAACTGTCAGTCCTGTAACCAGAGAAGTCACGGGAACACCTTCAACCATCCTGAGAGGATCTAACGGTCCAGAGACGTCACGGGAACACCTTCAACCGTCCTGAGAGGATCTAACGGTCAGTCCTGTAACCAGAGAAGTCACGGGAACACCTTCAACCGTCCTGAGAGGATCTAACGGTCAGTCCTGTAACCAGAGAAGTCACGGGAACACCTTCAACCGTCCTGAGAGGATCTAACGGTCAGTCCTGTAACCAGAGAAGTCACGGGAACACCTTCAACCGTCCTGAGAGGATCTAACGGTCAGTCCTGTAACCAGAGAAGTCACGGGAACACCTTCAACAGTCCTGAGAGGATCTAACGGTCAGTCCTGTAACCAGAGAAGTCATGGGAACACCTTCAACAGTCCTGAGAGGATCTAACGGTCAGTCCTGTAACCAGAGAAGTCACGGGAACACCTTCAACCGTCCTGAGAGGATCTAACGGTCAGTCCTGTAACCAGAGAAGTCACGGGAACACCTTCAACCGTCCTGAGAGGATCTAACGGTCAGTCCTGTAACCAGAGAAGTCACGGGAACACCTTCAACCGTCCTGAGAGGATCTAATGGTCAGTCCTGTAACCAGAGAAGTCAGGGGAACACCTTCAACCGTCCTGAGAGGATCTAACGGTCAGTCCTGTAACCAGAGAAGTCACGGGAACACCTTCAACCATCCTGAGAGGATCTAACGGTCAGTCCTGTAACCAGAGAAGTCACGGGAACACCTTCCACTGGACAATAACACCGTTATTATTGTCCCCAGAACACAACAGTACCAGCTTCCTTAATGCCACCCATTTCCCTTTCTAGGACACTACTTTTGACCAGGGGCCCATACGGTCCCATTTGGGCAGTGGCGTGCCGTGGGCCTGAGGCCTGGGCCTTCAGTGAGGTCCTACACTGTCCCACCCGAATTAATCCACCTCTTATTACCATCATTATGATGCCATGGCTCTAGACACTATACATTTAGACAGAAAAGCAGTATAACCAGGCGTCACCCAAAAACACGACACAATCAATGAGTCTTTTAAATATTTCCCTATTTTTCTTCACCTTTTCATTGTGCGGCTCCGTTGCCCTGAGCGCTTGTTCGTTGAGCTGTAGATCCACTCAGGTGTCCCCAAAAGTTTTCAAAAGCACCATTGCTTGTAAGTGCCCAGCCGTACTTTGGTGTCTCGTTGCTGCCTTGGTTAGACAACTCAAGTTGGCAAAGCCAGTGTGGCTCCAAACACCAAATCCATCACTTGCAAATAATAGGCATTCCTAGCAGTACAATTTACAGTGCTTCTCGGAGCCTGTGAGCCATTGATAGCGCTCGTAGTTGGAACTTTGAAAGTGGCGAACGAACCCCTTTCCCGTCTGTGACAGGCTTTGTAGCGTCGGCGTCGGGCGACCTCTCCTTACAACGTCTAACTTTTCTTGAAAAGTTCGTCTTGAGAATGGCGTTAAATTATATCCTCGACCAAATCGATATCTTCTCCTCCTTCCGCCATTGTGGGTTGAAAAAACTGCTTAGTAGTACGCAAATTAATTCGTTTATCAAATTCAGTTTCCTAGTTCTGAGGTTCTGCATAGACCTGCCCATAGGACCTGCCTCTCAATATTGGTTATCCAATCAAAAGACGTGCACGCACTACGCCTGCTAGCTGGCCCCTGTGTAACACTGGAGCCAGCCAGCAAGCGTACAATAGCCAACTCTAAAGCTGATTGGTTGACACTAAATTTTCATTTCC